>NW_025966824.1:0-14115 GCF_021869965.1 Rhincodon typus | reverse complement strand
TCTCTCTCTCTCTCTCTCTCTCTCGCTCTGGGTCTCTCTCTGCCTGTCTGTCTGTCTCTCTCTGATTCCTGAAGGCTCGACTTACTGAAATAATATTCTGGTGGTGTTTGAGCCAAAGGATTAGCGGCTCTGAATTCTGAATTTGGCATTGAATCAGTAAGCGGCCGATTGGTGGGCAGGAGAGGGGACAAATGAGTCTGATCCCAGCTTTGCCCATCCTCCTCTTGGCAGCCAGCATCATGGTCAGCAGGGTCTGCTGGCTGGATCCTCCTTCCAAACACTCCACTGAAACAGAGATTCAACACAAATCAAATCAAATGATGAGCTTTCTGTCTCGCATGGCTCCGTTTCACACTGGAAATCTGCCAACAGAAGAGGGAAATCAGCTTGGTCACTCCAGTATAAAATCACAAGGGGCATGGATGGGACGAATAGTCAAGGTCTTTTCCCCAGGGTGGGGGAGTTCAAAACTAGAGGGCAGAGGTGTATGTTGGGAGGGGGATGTTTTAAAAGGGACCTAAGGGGCAAGTTTTTCAGGCAGAGGGTGGTGCGTGTATGTAATGAGCTGCCAGAGGAAGTGGTGGAGGCTGGTATAATTACAACATTTAAAAGGCATCTGGATGGGTATATGAATAGGAAGGGATTGGAGGGATATGGACCAAATGCTGGCAAATGGGGCTAGATTAATTTAGGATATCTGGTCGGCATGAACAAATTGGATTTAAGGGTCTGTTTCCGTACATCTCTATGACTATGACTCTGTGATTTGATGTCTGTTGGGATAGGTATTGCTGCGTCAGATATGATCTGTCTAAGTGACACATTGTGCTAACTTGCCAATTTTTAACTTAAAGTGTGACTTTCTAAAGGTGACACCGATTGACTGACTAGTTTGAGCCTTTGTGTAAAAACTGCTGACAAATTGCAACACACAGATGTGTTTTGCTGCATTTTGTTTAAGTTATCAAACATGTTTCAGTCTGAATCTTTAGATCAATGTTTTAACAGAAGCAATTATCACCGATAACAAGGTGTATAGCTGAATGAACACAGCAGGCCAAACAGCATCAGAGGAGCAGGAAAGCTGACGTTTCGGGCCTAGACCCTCCTTCAGAAAACTTCAGCAATTATCACCACCATTTTATCTGATTGTGGGATCTCCCTGTGCACAGGTCAGCTGCTGCATTCCCCAATTTACCAAGCTTCAGATGTATGTTGTTGTCCATGAAGCATCCCAAGAATGTGAAAGGTGCTAACAAAATGCAAAAGTGTTTATTATTTTAATACTGGAAAGAATCCAGTCATTTCACTGTCAGCTGGCAGCTTCTGAATATTTGATTTTGATGGCTTTTGCAAATGAAACCAGTTGCTCAGGTATTATAACACTTTTCTCCTCAAGTTAAGTGGAAAATCTTTTCTGTAGGTTTGGCAGCGCTGGGAAACATCTGCTTTCCACATCTCTAAAGAACTGGAATACTGCACTGAAGCAAGGCCTTTGACAGCTCAAACATTTCAAGCTAGCTGCTCTCCTGGAATAATAATTGTAGGTTATATCAGATTGTAAGGGCAGGAACATTACACAAGGCATTCTGTTTAGGCCTGTTTCAGTACCCGAGGAGCTGTGAACGGTGCTGAACGTTGTGCAATCATCAGTGAACCTCCTCCCTTCTGACCTTATGATGGAGGGGGCATCATTATTAAAGCATCTGAAGGTACTTGTGCCTATTAGCACTACCCTGAGGAACTCCAGCAGAGATGTCCTTGAGCTGAGCTATTTCAACAACCATGACCACACTAGTGTTAGGAATGATTCCAACAAATTATTCCCATTGACTCCAATTTTGTTATGGTTCTCTGATGTTTGGTCAAATTAGGCCTTGATGTCGTGGTCAGTCATGTGCACCAGATTTTAGCTGTTTTTTTTACAAGTTTGAACCAAGGCTTTAATGAGGTCAGGAGCTGAGTGGCCCTAATGGAAAATCCAAGGACTTGAGGATGAGTAGCGAGGCGAAAGCATGCCACCCCCATTGCTTTCTCGATGATTGGGAGTTGATTGATGGGGTGTTAGTTAGCTGGGCTGGACTTGTTTTTTGTGGACAGGGCATACATGGACAATGTGCCATATTGCCAAATGGATGCTGGTATTCTAGCTGTACAGGAGCAGCTTGGCTAAGGGGAAGCTCGGTTCGGAGTGCAAAACCTTCACTGCTACTGCCAGAATGTTGTAAAGGCCCATAGCCTTGGCAGTATCCAGTACCTTCAACCATTTATTGATGTCATACGGAGTGAATCAAGTTGGCTGAAGGCTGGCATCTGTGATGCTGAAGACCAGTGAGGAACTGCGGTGGATTGTTCACCTAGCACTTCCAGCTGAAGACTGTTGCAATGCCTTGTCTTTCACACTGATAGTGGGTCCACTGCCTCCACCAAACCCCCACCATCCGCCCGCGCGCGCGCACACACACACACACTTTGTTGTTGAGAATGGGAATATTTGTGGATCCTTCCCCTTTAGTGAGTTATTTAATGAGCCTGCACCATTTATACCTGGATTAGGCAGGTCCCAAAACAGAAATTGCTGGAGAAGCTCAGCAGGTCTGGCAGCATCTGTGGAGAGAAATCAGAGTTTCGGATTCAGTGACCCTTCCTCAGAACTGGTCCGATCTGATCCATTGGTTGTAGGGTTGCTTAGTGCCAAGTATTGCATGCTGCTTCCACTAGTCATCACTTGTGTCATTTTGTAGCTTCACCATGTTGGCACATCCATTTTTTAAGTATGCCTGGCGCTGCCCCAGGCATGCCCTCTTACATTCTTTGTTGAACTAGGGTCAACTTCCCCAGGCTCGTTGGAGTGTAGGAGTTCTGAGGTCATGTTGCGGCTGTACAGAACATTGGTTAGGCCATTTTTGGAATACTGCATTCAATTCTGGTCTCCCCGCTATGGGACAGATGTTGTGAAACTTGGGGTTCATAAAAGATTTGCAAGCATGTTGCCAGGTTTGGAGGGTTTGAGCTCAAGGGAAAGGCTAAATGGACTGGGGCTGTCTTCCCTGGAGCGTCAGAGGCTGAGGGGTGACCTCATAAAGGTTTATAAACTCATGAGGAGCACAGGTAGAGTAAACAGCCAAGGTTTTTTCCCAGGGTAGGGGATTCAAAACTAGAGGGCATCGGTTTAAGGTGACGGAAAGATTTAAAAGGGACCTAAGGGGAAACCTTTTCACGCAGAGGGTGCTGCGTGTATGTAATGAGCTGCCTGAGGAAGTGGTGGAGGCTGGTACAGTTACAACATTTAAAAGGCATCTGGATGGGTATATGAATAGGAAGGGTTCAGAGGGATATGGGCCAAATGCTGGCAAATGGGACTAGATTAATTTAGGATATCTGGTTGGCATTGATGAGTTGGACTGAAGGGTCTGTTTCCATTGCTGTGTGTCTCTATGACCTCAAAGCTTTCTTCCTCCAAAGCTGACAGTTCAAATCAACACTATTTGACTTTGTATTTGCTAAATTTTAACCCTGCTTTATACAATCCTGATGTGATTCTACCGCACAAACACAGGGGGAATTGAATTGGTCCTTTCTCCGCCACATGTAAAACCTGAATGGCATAGCTCACTGTGACTGAAAATTTGTCCTTGAGTGGAGAATGGCTCATGTTACTGTTGTGTTTCACTTCTAGCTAAATGTGTCCCTGGGATTCTCAATGTACCTTTTTAAAAAGATTTTGTATGGGTGAAAAAGACAAGTTGTTCAGTTCCTACCCCATGGTTATTAAATTTATGTTCAAACTGAAACAGGAAAGGGTAAAGCACAGTTTGGACACAGAAGTTTTTTTTCCTGTATAAGCTTGGTGGCAGTATTTCTGATTTCACTTGTGCTGCACATCTCAGGTCTTGGGGTTTTCTTCTGTAGACTTAATTTACTGCTAGTAGTAAAACATCATTTCAATGAAAAGATACTGATTGAAATCATTGATTTTGTTCCAGGTGTGTAAGCACGCTCACTGACCTCAAAACAATGCTGTGAAGTGACAGGTAGGGACTGTGTACCTCATCAAATTGGACATGCTGTTCTCTTAGTCACTGTAAGTCTCAGCAAGGCTTTAGTCTCTTTGTGTCCTGTATTATTTATGCTCTCTGTCATTATGATCTAAGCCTGTTGTGGCCTATTTTACTGTAGACAATGGATCGAGCTGTTTATTCGGGTTGATTTGTCCATTTTGAAGTTGCTCGTTGGCTGGTGAGCGATTATTCTCTGCTTTCTCCATCCCAAATTTGCTCCGGAAACTGTCCTGGCTGTTAAATGAAAAAGTTACTGCCTAAATCTGTCAGGAATAAATCTGTAAAGAATAGCCTCAAATAATGTAACCTGCAGTGTATGCCTCTAAGACTTTTTGATCTCTACATCCTTTGCTTGCTGTGATCTGCCTGTACTGCTTGTAAACAAAGCTTTTCACTGTATTATGGTACACATGACAATAAAATCAATCAATCAATCCAGAATACTTTTCTTCCCTCTTTGCTGTCATCCCCTTTCTCCTCATCTCTCTCTTGCCCTTTCATTAAAAGCGTAAAGGATTTATGTATTTTAAGTGTAGTTTCATTTGCTGCCATCAGTGTAGGCTACATTGACATACCTGTTACCATTTTGTTCTTGTTCTTAATGTAGGGTGTACCACCCTGAGAGGGTGCAAAGCATATGTTCACGAGACTCTTCCCTGGGAGGAAGGAATTGTCCTAGGAGCAGTGGTTGAGGACAAGGCTGTATGCTTGAGGGTTTATAAGAATGAGAGGTGATTTCACTGAAACATAAAAGATTCAATGCATGATGGAGTATGTGCTGAGAAAATGTTTCCCGACACTGGGAATCTAGACCTAGTCATTATTTCTTGATAAGGAGACAGTCATTTAGGAGCGAGATGACATTTATTTACTTCGGGCTGTGAATCTTTGGAATTCTGTGGTGCGAGGGCTGTGGGGATCAGTCTGGAAGCTGAAGCCAAGACTTGCTGATATCTCCTTGAATGACAGAGCAGGCTGAATGGCCACCTTCTCATACTTGCCTTCCTGAATATCTCCTTCAAGAGCAAACATATTTTCCCATCTAACAATGTATCTGTATAGGTGCCGACACTTAGTCAGCCCTTTATTGACTGAGGTATTATTTCAAGTATTATATATATGTATTTAATGTTTCTTTTGCAATACTTTTAGTTGGCTCCCATTTGGTTTTCTGAAGCAAGCTGGCCTAAAATTGAATGAATTCCCCAAAAAAGCTTTGTGTTGAAATCCAGGCGTAATTGTTCCACATGCGAGCTTATGACAATATTTTAGTGTCGAGCAGTTTGACTGAAGCCTGGGTTTATGATGAGTGAGTTTGTTCCTTGTATCCTGTACACTCAGACTTGAATTGAATTGCTGATTGGAACGAGCTGAATGCAATCTCAGTGAAATCACGTCAGACTGTAGTGCGGGGTTTAACAGCTCTGTTATCTCTCCTTTTTTGTGTGACTTGCCAGCAATACTGAGAGATGAATATTTTCTAATCTGCTTTTAAGGTACAAACGGCGCAATAGTGGATTTTGAGCCTGTGCTGCTGGATGAACGCTGACTCCCAGAGTGTAGTTGGACAAGTGGATGAGTTTGCTTATCAAGAATGATTGGACAGTTTCTCCCTAGAAACAGCCTGTGCTATCCTGCTTTATTGAATGCCCCTAGATGTGCACACTGCTAGGTGTGAATGGGACTGAATGAAACCATTTCTTTTCTATGTGGCACAATCTTTTTGTTTAATCCTTGCTGTAACGTACAGGATAAATTGGAAATGCTGCAAGGCTGGAGTTAAAATGAACAGGTGCACTTTCCATGTAGAGCGAAGAATGGTAGCAATACTCAGTTGCCTAACTCATCATGGGAACAGAAAGCTAAGAAGCAAATTGGCATTTTAAGTTTTAGGAAGAAATGGAAAGAGAGGCAGCAGCTGTGTCAATCGGAAAACGTGCTAAAAGATTTGCATCGACCCAAACTGTCAGATGATGCAAAAGATCAGATTTGGGGGAAAAAAGTTATGACCGAGGAGCACACAAGTAATGAGGAGAGGTGCTTTAGTACTGGTTTCTCTGTTCAGTTCAGCTCAGGCCTGATCTCCTCAACTGTATTTTTGTTTACAGTGTAATGCAGCTTTGCTCAGAGCTGCTCTGATTTCGACCATCTAGCAGATTCTTTCTCACATGGTTACCGAGATTTCAGATTGGTGAGAGTGGTTCCAGGGGCAGGATAGGTTGGAGAAGCTGAAGTTTTGTCATCGTCTTTTGAGAAGAGAAGGTCGAGAAGGGATATGACAGAAGCTGCTCGTAATCAGGAGGTAGATAGGGAGAAGCTGTTTCCATTGGCCAGCTGCAATCCACACAGGGCCGAATAGATTGGCAAAAGAGTCAAGGAAGACAACGAGGAAACTTTTTTAATGTAGCATGTTGTTCTGAAGTGCAAAGGTGATGAAGGCTGATTCAATTTGAGAGGGAATTAAATAACCACCTGAGGAGGCAACACTTTGTGGGTCTACAGGGTAAAGGCATTGTACTGGGACGAGCTAAACTGCGCTGGCACGGATGGTCTGCCTTGTGACCATTCTATGAAATCTAAATATTGGCTTATTCCCACAACATAGTGACTGAGAGGGTGTGTCTACTCGCAAGCTTATTCGGTGTGGCTCCCATAGCCTGATGATCAAGAAAAATCATTGTCATAGAGTCATACAGCATTAAACAGACCCTTTGGTCCAACCAGTCCATGCTGACCATAATCCCAAACTAGATTAGTCCCACCTGCCTGCTCCTGGCCCATATCTCTCCAAACCTTTCCTATTCATGTACTTATCCAAATATCTTTTAAATGTCGTAATTGTACCCATATCCAGCACTTCCTCAGGAAGCTCATTCCACACGCAAACCACCCTTTGTATAAAAGAAATTGCCCCTCATGTCTTTGTTAAATCTCTCTCCTCTCGCCTTAAAAATGTGTCCCCTCGTCTTGAAGTCCCCCATCCTAGGGAAAAGACAACTACCATTAACTCTATCTGTACCTCTCATTTATTTTCTAAATTTCAATAAGGTCACCTCTTGAACTCCTACGCTGCAGTGAAAATATTCCCAGCCTGCCCAGCCTTTCTTTTTAACTCCAACGTTCCATACCTGGTAACATCCTGGTAAATCTCTTCTGAATCCTCTTCAGCTTAATAATACCCTTCTTATGACTGAGTGACCAGAGCTGGACACATTATTCCAGAAGAGAGGCAGCAGGTTGGTTCACAGGTTAGCACTACTGTCTCACAGCGTCAGGGACCCAGGTTCGATTCCAGCTTCAGGTGACAGTCTGTGTGGAGTTTGCACGTGCCTGTGTGGGTTTCCTCCGGGTGCTCTGGTTTGCTGCCACAGTCCAAAGTTGCACAGATTCCATGCTAAATTGTCCACAGTGTTCAGGGATGTCTAGGTTAGATGCATTAGCTAAATACAGGGATTGGGTTAGTGGATGGGTCTTCAAAAGGCTTGTGTGGACTTGTTGGGCCGAAAGGATTGTTTCCACACTTTGGGGATTCTATGAAGACACCTCAAAGATCAAATAGAATCATGGAATCCCTACAGTGTGGAAACAGGCCCTTCGGCCCAACAAGTCCACACCGAGCCTCAGAGCATTCCACCCAGAACCATCCCCTCTCACCCACCTAATCTACACCTCCCTGAACACTACGGGCAATTTAGCATGGCCAATCCACCCAGCCTGCACATCTTTGGACTGTGGGAGGAAACCAGAGCATCCGGAGGAAACTCTCACAGACACGGGGAGAATGCGCAAACTCCACACAGACAGTCACCCGAGGGTGGAATTGAACCCGGGTCCCTGGTGCTGTGAGGCTGCAGTGCTAACCACTGAGCCACCGTGCCGCCCCGATGTCCTGTACAACCTCAGCATGACTTCCCAACTCCTTTTGCTCCAATTTTAAACTTCTCAGCAATGCTTGCAGAACCTCCCATGGCCTCACCACTCTCCCTATCTCTGTAACTATCACTGCAATTCTCCGAGATTGCTACACTTGCTTACTGTTGCACAAACTTGACTTCTCATCACTCTGGCTTTGGTTGTCTTGCTGTCAGCTCACTGAAATTAATTTGTCAACCATTTGCTTCTCCTCCTTGATATTTTTAAACAACCTGTACAGACGTGTTATGACAGCCTCTGAAACAGGTGGGATTTGACCCTGAGCCTTCTGACCGAGCGGTAGGGACGCTGAAACTCCTCTTCATCTTGTAAGCTTCTTGAAACTGACCTCTGCCTAAGCTTTTGGTCCCAAGTCCCAATCTTCGTTTATGTGACTTTGTGTTAGATTTTCCCTGAGAATTCTCCTGTGGAACACCTTATAAAGACATTAGGTGGGGAGTGATGCAAGGGGAAAGGCTGAAGAGGCAACAGTTCCTTAGCCAAAACATAATGAAGACAATAATGCCCAAATTCCTGGAATAGGTGTCGTTGCTAACCCAGAAGCATTTTTGAAAATGTCTTCAGCCCTTCCTGTGCCTCGGATCAATCCAGACTCCCTTTTTAAATTTGTTTTGAGTGGCTCATTGGTTCCTGCCACAGTTGTCTTTGTCCCTAAGTTAGCTCTTGACCATTCATCATCCCCATTATGGGGACATTGGGCCAGCGGTCAACTTCATACAATCCCTGCAGTGTGGAAGAAGGCCATTCAGCCCATTGAGTCCACACTGACCCTTCAAAGGTTATCCCATCCAGACCCACCCCGCTACCCTATCCCTACACTCCCCATGGCTAACCCACCTAGCCTGCACATCCCTGGACGCTATGAACAATTTAGCATGGCCAATCCACCCTAACCTGCACATCTTTGGTCGGTGGGAGGAAATCTACACAGACACGGGGAGAATGTGCAAACTGCACAAAGACAGTCACCTGAGGGTGGAATTGAACCCATGTCCCTGGTGTTGTGAGGCGGCAGTTCTAACCACTGAGCCGCTGCAGTGCTCTTGGGTGTCCATTAGCCCTGCACCTCTCTCAATTGATTACTGCGCGGAATTTAAGAGCGCTTGTGTCTTTACAAAGTAAAGGGGTAGCCTAGCCTTTGAGCTTCTGCTTCAAAGTTGGGCTCAAAGCAACATGTTTGCCAGGGTAAACGGACACTCCTGTTCATTTTTTTAAATTGGATTTTTGTGGAGACAGATCTGACTGGATGGAAGGAAGAAGAATTTCAATGTTCCCTTCTGAAGACTGCATAATTCGTTTCACATACATACAGGGAAAATGTTGATAGTCTCAGTAATTGGATTTTTTTATTTATTAAACTGGAAGGCTCAGAAGAGCTGCTGATGGAAATGAAAATAATTGCTAATTCTCAACTTTGAAGCAGTCTATATTCCTCATCACCTTTTCTTTGGTGCTTTAAATTACTGTTTCTGCCAATAAATTGTTTCTTTTGGGGAAATATATTATTCAATAATGATGCTGGAACACAAAACATGCATGACGCTTAAACATTATTCTAGTCTTGTGCCTGCGAGTGTGGGAGACTAATTAACAGCAGGCGAATAAATAACACCTTAGAAATACACCTAGGGTCCCAAGATGTGGGGCTTTAGTGAGCCTGGAGATGTGCAGACTGTTGTGAAGCTTATTTATCGATTCTCAAGTCGTAGTGCAAGCAATAAGGTATTAAACTTCTTTTTTTATTTTAAAATGTGGGTGTCATTGGCTGGATCGGCATTTATTGCCTGCCCCGACTTGCATTTATTGCCTGCCCCTACTTGCATTTATTGCCTGCCCCTACTTGCCCTTGTGAAACTGGTGGTGAGCTGCTGCTTTGTATTGCTGAAGTCCATGTGCTGTAGGTAGACCCACAAAGCCGTTAGGGAGAGAGTTCCAGGACTTTAGCCCAGGGACACTGAAGGAACGGCGATACGTTTCCAAGTCGGGACGGTGAGTGGCTTGGAGGGAACCTTACACCTGGTGAAGTTCCTACGTATCGGCTGCCCTCGGAATGGGTCTTGGATTTGGATGGTGCTGTCCAAGAATCTTTGGTGAATTTCTGCAGCACATCTCGTAGATACTGCACACCGCTGCTGAGCGTCGGGGATGGGGTCAGTGGATGCTTATGGCTGTAGTGCCAATCAAGCGGGCAGCTTTGTCCTGGATGGTATCAAACCTTTTGAGTGTTGTTGAAGCTGCACACATCCAGGCAAGTGGGGAGTATTCCATCACACTCCTGGCTTGTGCCTTGTAGACAGTGGACAGGCTTTGGGGAGTCAGGAGTTGAGTTGCTCACCGCAGTATTCCTAGACTCTGACCTGCTCTTGTTACCACTTGGATTTTGTGACAATGAAATTATTGTTTTCTTGATGTGTTAATGCTGCCTGAAATCTCGATTTAATTTCTCCCTAAATCTCTGGTTCAATTATTTCTCTTTCAATGGTGTCATTTTTTTGAAAAAGAAAATCTCATTTTGATGTGAGTGGGGCATGTATTTATTTGCTGTTGTCCCATGTCAAAGATGCCCAAAAGCTGTCAAGGAGGTTTAGTTGAAGATAACAAAGTGTGGAGCTGGAGGAACACAGCAGGCCAGGCAGCATCAGAGGAGCAGGAAAGCTGATGTTCCTGAAGAAGGGTCCAGACCCGAAACGTCAGCTTTCCTGCTCCTCTGATGCTGCTTGGCCTGCTGTGTTCATCCAGCTCTACACCTTGTTATCTCAGATTCTCCAGCATCGGCAGTTCCTACTATCTCTGAAAGAGGTTTGGTTTGTTGCCAGGCTGTGTATAACTCTGTGTGTGTGTGTAGCTGCTCTCTGCGAGCACTGTCACGGGCAAGGACAGGGCAGTTGGCAATCTGTTTGAAGGTCACTGCAAGTTAGCACATCTAGAAAGGTTGTTTTCTGAGCCAGTGAGACTATGCTTGTCTCTCCTGCCTGCCTCCCTTAGCTGGATCTCAGTCTACCTGGGTTGGAGCTACATCAATGAATCACATTGACAGCAGGAATGCGACTGTATGATGTTGAGTCCTCATGGATTCTACCTATCATTTGGCGTGGGCATCTGGGTTTTGCCCTGCTGTGTAAGCTAACGCTTAGTTATAGAGTCATGCAGCATGGAAACAGGCCCTTCGGTCCAACTTGTCCATGCCGGTTTTCCCAAACTAAAGGAGTCCCATTTGCCTGCATTTGGCCCAAATCCCTCGAAACCTTTTCTATTCATGTACCTGTCCAAGTTTGTTTTATATGTTGTAACTGTAGCTGCATCTACCACTTCCTCTGGCTTTCCATTCCATATGCGCACCATCCTTTGTGTGAAAAAGTTGCCCACAGGCCCCTTTTTAAATCTTTCCCCTCTCTCCTTAAACCATTGGCCTTTAGTTTTGAACACCCCTACCTTAGGGAATAGACCTTTGCTATTCACCTTATCGATGCCCCTCATGATTATATAAACCTCTATGAGGTCACCACTCAATCTCCTACACTCCAGGGAAAAAAATGTCTATCCAAACTCTCCATATAACTCAAACCCTCCAGTCCCAGTAGCATTCTTGCAAATTTCCTCTGTACCCTCTCCAATTTAATAATATCTTTCCTATAGCAGGACAACTAGAAACGCACACAGTACTTAAAAAGTGGCCTCACCATCCTGTGTAGCGCAACATGACATCCTAACTCCGGTGATCAATGTTCTGAACAACGAAGGCAAGCATGCCAAACGCCTTCTTCATCACCATTGTCTCCCTGTGATGCCACTTTCGAGGAACTGTAGACTTGAACCCCTAGGGTCTCTCTGTTGACAGCACTCCCCAGGGCCCTACTATCAAGTGGAAAAGTCCTGCCTTGGTTTGCCTTATGAAAACGCAACACCTCAGATTTATCTAAATTAAACTCCCTCTGCTTATGAAAGAGTTGGTGCTTAAGTTGCATTAGGATCCAACCAAGCTGATGATGTCACAGTCTTTAGATGGAGAATCAGGCACTCTTGCATGAGATCCTGTTGGGATGCAGTCTAAGACTAGTTACATTGGGCTCTGGGCGATTTGAGGTTAGTGTTGCCACCAGTCCTCCTTTTTATGATTGTAAATAAATAAAACAGTTAACCGAATCTAACTAAATTAAGGTTATCAGCCCCTATGGGACGCACTGAGTCTTAGGGTCTGTCTAATTATCAGTGATACAAGGTAGAACACTGGAGAGTCTGAACAAAGGAGGCACTAGTCTTGTGTAAATAAGGGATGGTTCACTACATGGCGCCCGTAGGCGCAAACTAGGTTAATCAGTTATCCCTAAATAATTATGCCTATTAGGAGCCAGGTATGTCACCGTCATCTGTTGCCCCTGTACTCGCTGACCTCCATTGACTTCTGGTCCACTGATGATTCAACCTTTTAAAATATATTTCTATAATCCTTATTTTTAACTTTCTCACCTCCTCGGCTCTCTTTATAACCTGCCAGCCCTACAAACCTCTGGCCGCTTGGTTCCAGGTAAATTCTTTTGAATTGCCTTCGGAGATGGCACCTTCAGTTTTCAAAATCCTGAAGTGTGTAATTCCCAGTTGGAATCTGTGTGCCTCCTGAACTTCCTTCCTTTAACGCATTCTGTAAAAGCTTTCTTCATTGACTAATGCTTTGGTCACAGGACTGAGCTTTTAGACCTAGCGCCTTTAACTTGGCATCAATTTTTGTCTGATAACTCTCTCATGAGAATCTTTGTGTTTAACGTATTGCATAAGTTCAGGCTTGTTCAAATTTCCCAGAGAATTCATTGTACAATATATGAGCTCTCATGTATTCCTGTAATTTTTATTTAGGCCTGTCATGCTGAGGTGACCAGGGGCTGGTTACTATATAAATTTTGTAGCCGCATTGGCTTGGTAGACCTGAGTTATACTGCTGATTAGTGCAGAGCCAGGGAATTACACTCTGATCCAATCACGTGTTAAATTTTGTATCTGGAAACTGCTGATAGAATCATGGCTCAATTAAAAGAAAAACAAAATGTAAATGAAAACTTTAAAGCTGATTTAATCCTGTACTAGCAATGACAAATCCTCGTTTCCAAGTTAGTGACTTCATATGCAAGATTCATTGCATAATTTAAATTAAAGAACGTACATTGAATTGTTTGATGTTGATGCAGATGGTATTGTTGATGGGGAGCCTTCTGAACGCTGGGAAGACTTTCATTTAACACAGCTTGGGCATAATGCAAAACCATTCTGACTGTTCCTTGCTGCTGCTGCGTTGATTTTACTCTGAAAACAGTCCTACTCCTGACAGGAAAGCTTGCACAGCTGGAAGAAATGAGTAGCATCCAGATTGTATTTGCTCATCACTGGCACTCAGTATGGCTGCACCAAATAGGCTTTTTCTCAGAATTAGTGTTTCCTGTTGGACCTTTCAGGCCTTATTGCGAATCTACAGGCTTTGCTCCTCTTTGCGCACCAGGTCTTCTCTAGGCAGACATCAAATCTGATTGCATCAAGCCTGGTTCAGTTCTCAAACCAGCTGTTTGCTGGAGAGGGCGATTTGAGCACATGGTTGCTACAATTTGACTTCTTCTGGGTATGTGTCCTTGCAAGTGTTTGTATCCTTGTCTGTGCGTGTGTGTCTGTGTCTGTGTGTATGTGCATGCACGTCTGTGTGTGTCATTGAGAATGTATGTGTTTCTGTGTCCTTGGGTGTGTACCATTGCAAGTGTCTGTGTGTATGTCCTTGAATGTGTGTGTGGGTCTCTGTGTCCTTGCAGGTGCGTTTCACTGTGTGTGTGTGTGTCTGTGTGTGTGTGTGTACGTGTGTGTGTGTGTGTCTGTGTCTGTGTGTACGTGTGTACGTGTGTGTGTGTACGTGTGTGTACGTGTGTGTACGTGTGTGTACGTGTGTGTACGTGTGTGTACGTGTGTACGTGTGTCTGTGTGTACGTGTGTCTGTGTGTACGTGTGTCTGTGTGTACGTGTGTCTGTGTGTACGTGTCTGTGTGTACGTGTGTCTGTGTGTACGTGTGTGTGTGTGTGTGTGTGTGTCTGTGTGAACGTGTGTGTGGGTGTGTGTGTCTTTGTGAGTGTGTGTGTCTTTGTGAAC
>NW_025966823.1:27530-30500 GCF_021869965.1 Rhincodon typus | reverse complement strand
CATCAAAAGTTGAGTCATTTGGTGAAATTGAGATTTTTGATTTCTGAAGTGCTTATCTCACTCAAGTAAGCATGTTGGTCTAAACAACATCTCGACTTGACTCATTTGGTGAAGTTCTTATTTTGGCCTTCTGAAGTGCTTAACTCACTCAAATATGCATGATACTCAAAACAACATCAAAACGTGAGTCATTTGGTGAAGTTTAGATTCTTCACTTCCGAAGTGCTTATTTCACTGGAGGAAGCCTGTCAGTCAATCCAAAGTCAAAATTTGAGTCATTTAGTGATGTTCAGATTTTGATCTTCTGAATTGCTTATCTCGCTGAAATAAGCACGTTAGTCAAAAAAAAAAAAAATCCTAACTTGAGTCATTTGTTGAAGTTCAGATTTTGGTCTTCTGAAGTGCTTAACTGAGTGAAATAAGCATGTTAGTTAAAACAGCATAAAAACTGAAGTCGTTTTGGTGAAGTTCAGGTATATGTCTACGGAAGTGCTGAACTCGTTGAAATAAGCATTTTAATCCAACCAGCATCAAAAATTAAGTCATTTGATGAAGTTGAAATTTTTGCCTTAAAAGTGCTTATCTTACTCAAATATGCATGTTCGTCAAACCAACATCAAAACTTCTGTAATTTGGTGAAGTTCAGATTTCGGTCTTCTGACGTGCTTATCTCAAAGAAATCAACATGTCATTCAAACCAACATCAAAAACCAACTCATTTGGTGAAGTTGAGATATTGGTCTTCCAATGTGATTGTGTGAGAGAAATAAGCGTGTTAGCCAAAACAGCATTAATAATTAAGTCATTTGATGAAGTTGAGATTTTTGAATTATGAAGTGCTTATCTCACTCAAATAAGCATGTTAGTCAAACAAACATCGAAACTTGTGTCATTTTGTTGAGTTCAGATTTTGGACTTCAGAAGTGCTTAACTCGCTGAAAGAAGCATTTTAATCCAACCAGCATCAAAAATTAAATCATTTGGTGAAGTTGAGATTTTAGCCTTCTGAAGAGATTAACTCGCTGAAATAAGCATGTTAGTCAAAACAGCATCAAAAGTTGAGTCACTTGGTGAAGTTGAGATTTTGATCTTCAGACGTGCTTATCTCAATGAAATAAGCATGCCATTCAAACCAACATCAAAAACTAACTCATTTGGTGAACTTCAGGTATTGGTCTTCTGATGTGCTTATCAGAGTGAATTGAGCATGTTAGTCAAAACAGCATCAAAAATTAAGTCATTTGTTGATGTTGAGATTAGTGATTTCTGAAGAGCTTAAATCGCTGAATAAGCATGTTAGTCAAACCAACATCAAAACTTGAGTCATTTGGTGAAGTTCAGATTTTGGTTTTCTGAAGTGCTTATCTCACTCAAGTAAGCATGTCAGTCTAACCAACATGAGAACTTGAGTCATTTGGTGAAGTTCTTATTTTGGCCTTCTGAAGTGCTTATTTCACTGGAGGAAGCCTGTTAGTCAATCCAACATCGAAATTTGAGTCATTTAGTTAAGTTCAGATTTTGGTCTTCTGAAGTACTTATCTCACTGAAATGAGCATGTTGTCAAAACAGCATAAAAAGTTGAGTGTCTTGTTGAAGTTGAGATTTTGGTCTTCTGCTATCCTGATATCGCTGAAATAATCACGTTAGTCAAAACAACATCAAAAGTTGTGTCATTTGGTGAAGTTGAGATTTTGATCTTCTGAAGTGCTTATCTCAATGAAATAAGCATGTCATTCAAACCAACATCAAAATCTATCTCATTTGGTGAAGTTCAGATATTGGTCTTCTGATGTGGTTATTTGAGTGAAATAAGAATGTTAGTCAAAACAGCATTAAAAATTAAGTCATTTTTGACGTTGAGATTTTTGACTTCTGCACTACTTATCTCACTCAAATAAGCATGTTAGTCTCACCAACATGTAACTTGAGTCATTTGTTGAAGTTCAGATTTTGGTCTTCTGAAGTGCTTAACTGAGTGAAATAAGCATGTTAGTTAAAACAGCATAAAAACTGAAGTCATTTTGGTGAAGTTCAGGTATATGTCTACGAAAGTGCTGAACTCGCTGAAATAAGCATTTTAATCCAACCAGCATCAAAAATTAAGTCATTTGACGAATTTGAAATTTTTGCCTTCAAAAGTGCTTATCTTACTCAAATATGCATGTTCGTCAAACCAACATCAAAACTTGTGTAATTTGGTGAAGTTCAGATTTCCGTCTTCTGAAGTGCTTATCTGAGTGAAATAAGCATGTTAGTCAAAACAGCATAAAAAAATTGTCATTTGGTGAAAGTGAGATTTTTGACCTCTGATGTGCTTATGTCACTGAAATGAGCATTTCAGTCATACCAGCATCACAAGTTGAGTGCTTTGGTGAAGTTACGATTTTGGTCTTCTGATATGCTTATCTAACTGAAATAAACGCCTCAGTCAAAACAAGATCAAAAATTGAGTCATTTGGTGAAATTCAGATTTATGTCTACTGAAGTGCTTAACTCGCTGAAATAAGCATTTTAATCCAACCAGCATCAAAAATTAAGTCATTTGGTGAAGTTGAGATTTTTGCCTTCAGAAGTGGTTAAATCGCTGAAATAAGCATATCAGTCAAACCAACATCAAAAATTCAGTCATTTGGAGAAAATCAGATTTTGGTCTTCTGAAGTGCTTATCTGATGAAATAAGCAAGTTAGTCAAAACAGCATCAACATTTAAGTCATTCGGTGAAGTTGGGATTTTTGAATTCTAAAGTGCTTATCACACTTAAATAAGCATTTTCGTCAAATCAACATCAAAAGGTGGGTCCTCTGGTGAAGTTGAGATGTGAGTCTTCTGATCTGCTTATCTCGCTGAAGTATGCATCCAAGTCAAACCAGCATCAAAAGTTGAGTGTCTTGGTGAGATTGAGATTTTGGTATTCTGGTATGCTTATCTCGCTGAAGTAAGCACGTTAGTCAAAACAACATCAAAAGTTG
>NW_025966823.1:25833-27030 GCF_021869965.1 Rhincodon typus | reverse complement strand
GTGAAGGTGAGATTTTAGTCTTCTGATATGCTTATCTCGCTGAAATATGCACGTTAGTCAAAACAACATCAAAAATTGAGTCATTTGGTGAAGTTGAAATTTTTGATTTCTGAAGTGCTTATCTCACTGAAATAAGCGTGTTAGTCAAACCAACATCAAATCTTGAGTGATTTGGTGAAGTTCAGATTAAGTCTACCGAAGAGCTTAACTCGCTGAAATAAGCAATTTATTCCAACCAGCATCAAAAATTGAGTCATTTGGTGAAGTTGACATCTTAGCCTTCTGAAGTGCTTAAATCGCTGAAAGAAGCGTTTTAATCCAACCAGCATCAAAAGTTGAATCATTTGGTGAAGTTGAAATTTTTGACTATTGATGTGCTTGTCTCACTCAAATAAGCATTTACGTCATACCAGCATCAAAAGTTGACTGTTTTGGTGAAGTTGCGATTTTGGTTTTCACATATGCTTATCTAACTGAAATAAGAACTTTACTCAAAAGAACATCAAAAATTGAGTCATTTGGCGAAGTTCGGATTTCTGTCTATTGAAGTGCTTAACTCGTTGAAGAAAGCATTTTAATCAAACGAGCATCAAAAATTAAGTCATTTGGTGAAGATGAGATTTTTGCCCTTAGACGTGCTAATCTGACTCAAATATGCATGTTAGTCAAAACAACAGCAAAAGTTGAGTCACTTGGTGAAGTTGAGATTTTGGTCTTCTGACGTGCTTATCTCAAATAAATCAACATGTCATTCAAACCAACATCAAAAACCAACTAATTTGGTGAAGTTGAGATATTAGTCGACCGATGTGATTATCTGAGTGAAATAAGAATGTTAGTTAAAACAGCATCAAAAATAAAGCCATTTGTGGACGTTGAGATTTTTGTCTTCTGAAGTGCTTCAATCGCTGAAATAAGCATGTTAGTCAAACCAACATCAAAACTTAAGTCATTTGGTGAAGTTCAGATTTTGGTTTTCTGAATTGCTTATCTCACTGAAATTCGCATGTTGTCAAAACAGCACAAAAATTTGAGTCAACAAGGTGCAGGGCTGGATGAACACAGCAGGCCAAGCAGCATCATAGGAGCAGAGAGGCTGACGTTTCGGGCCGAGACCCTTCATCAGAAAAGGGGGAGGGGAAGGGGGTTTTGAAATAAATAGGGAGAGAGTGGGAGGCGGATAGAAGAGGGATAGAG
>NW_025966823.1:22253-25333 GCF_021869965.1 Rhincodon typus | reverse complement strand
AAGACTTTCCACATCAAGCAGATGTTCACCTGCACATCTGCCAATGTGGTATACTGCATCCGCTGTACCCGGTGTGGCTTCCTCTACATCGGGGAAACCAAGCGGAGACTCGGGGACCGCTTTGCAGAACACCTACACTCGGTTCGCAATAAACAACTGCACCTCCCAGTCGCGAACCATTTCAACTCCCCCTCCCATTCCTCAGACAACATTTCCATCCTGGGCCTCCTGCAGTGCCACAACGATGCCACCCGAAGGTTGCAGGAACAGCAACTCATATTCCGCTTGGGAACCCTGCAGCCCAATGGTATCCATGTGGATTTCACAAGTTTCAAAATCTCCCTAACCTGTTCTTCCTCCCACCTATCCCCTCCTCCCATCTCAAGCCGCACCTCCATCTCCTACCGACCAACCTCATCCCGCCCCCTTGACCTGTCCGTCCTCCCTGGACTGACCTATCCCCTTCCTAACTCCCTACCTACACTCTCACCTTTACTGGCTCCATCCCCGCCTCTTCGACCTGTTTGTTTCCTCTCCACCTATCCTCTCCTCTATCCCTCTTCTATCCGCCTCCCACTCTCTCCCTATTTATTTCAAAACCCCCTTCCCCTCCCCCTTTTCTGATGAAGGGTCTAGGCCCGAAACGTCAGCCTCTCTGCTCCTATGATGCTGCTTGGCCTGCTGTGTTCATCCAGCCCTGCACCTTGTTGTCTCAGGTCTCCTCAACCGTTCAGTGAGATCTTGGCTGTTCAGATAATTCTCAACTCCACTCCACTGCCTTTTCCCTATAACCCTTGATTCCCTTACTGATTAAAATCTGTCGACCACAGCCTTGAATATTGTTAACAACCCAGCTTCTGCAGTAAAGAGTTTGACAGATTAACAACCCTCTGAGATAAGAAATTCCTCCTCATCTGTCTTAAATGTGCAACCCTTAATGCCCTCTGGTCCTAGATTTCCCTACAAAGGGAAACAACCTCTCATGCTTCTAAACTCCAATGAATAAAGGCCCAACCTACTCAACCCTCTTCTTAAGAAAATCCCTCCATACCCAGACTGAACCTAGTGAACCTTTTCTGGACTGCCACTAATGCTAGTTTGCCTTTCTTTAGATAAGGGTACCAAAGCCATTCAGTATTCAAGGTTATGATCTGCCTAAAGCCTTGTATAATTTATCAAGACCTCCCCATTTTTGTATTCCATTCCCCTTGAAATAAAGACCAACAGTCCATTTTCCTTTCCTATTACCCACTGAACTTGTATACTCATTTTTTGTGATTAATGCACAAGGACTGTCAAGTCCCTCTTTGCTACTGCTTTTTGCAGTCTTCCCCCATTTTTATAATATTCAGCTCTTCTATTCTTCCTACCAAAGTATATAACCTCACATTTTCCCACATTATATTCCATCTGCCAAGTTTTTGCCCACTTGCTGAGGCTTTCTTTTCTGGTAGCATAGGTTCCTCTGGTGGTCCTCTGGAAAGAGGACTCCTCTCCTTTACATCAGCCCCTCCAGCAGGTCCCTGTCATAGAATCACGGTGACATCTTCCCCTTCTCAGACATCCTCTAGGAACATCCTTGACCAAGCAGGACAACTTTGGAATGTCAGTGCTCGTCCACAGTGGTTCTTTAAGATGGCATGGACAAATGGGATGCCAGTCTTTTGGCGGTCATCAGCTGAATGGTAATTTGTTCTGGGACCAAGACATGGTAAGATGGGGCAGGTAGAGGACATGAGGGATGCCGTAGGGCGAGGTACGTAGTTTACAAGGTGTGTTCGGTAAGATATGGTGAGAATTTCGACTAGACCTTCTGGTGGGATTCACTGTAAAATATGACCCAGTTCATACTTAGCCACAAATTTAAGATCCAGCCCGTAAGTATTTTTGTACTTGGTAACATAGTGGTTAGACAGTTAGAAAGTACTTAACACAAACATCAAATTAAAGTTTCAACCTGTTTCCTGACACTATCAGTTTGTATCCGTTCCTAAACATTACACTGTCCCCACATCTACCTGCCTCAATTTTACATCACTACTGTTGACTACTGTTGTCTCTGCTATGTACAGTGATTGATCTCTTCCCAATGCTTTTTCAGGTGGAAAGGAGACTACGGAGGTAAACGACAGCTTTGGTTCCCTGCCAACTATGTGGAGGAGATAATGAGCCCAAGTACTGCAGAACCAGAGAGATTGGTGAGATACTTTGATTTAGCTTAACACAAGACCTGTTCCCTCTTCCATTGACATTCAGTGGTATGACCATTGCTGCATCTCACTGTCAACATCTGGGGGCTACTTTTTAGCAGAAACTGAACAGGATCAGACGTATAAATAATGTGGCTGCCAGAGCTGGTCAGAGGCTGTGAATTCTGCAGTGAATAGCTCACCACCTTACTCCCTTGTGCCTATCCACCGTCGACAAAGACACAACTCAAATGTGATGTGACACTCTCCACTTGCCTGTGTGCAGTTCCAACAACACTCAAGAAGTTCAATGCAATTTAGGACAAAGCAGTCCCTTTGATTCACACCCCATCCGCCACCTTCAACATCCATTCTTCAACACCAACACACAGCAGCAGTGTGTAATATCTACGAGATGCACCACAGAAACTCTTTCAACAGCAGCTTCCAAACTAACAATGTCTACCACCTGAAAGAACGGGGGCAGCTACTTGGGAACGCCACCAGCTCCAAGTCACACACCATCCTGTTTTGGAAATATATTGCTACTCTTTAACTGGCAAAGGAGCAAATCATGGAACTCCCTTCATAAAATCACTCTGTACTTACACCCCAAGCAGATCTGTGACCAGTGGTGGACATAGATTTAATTAAAAGAGAGCAAGTTTAAAGGAGATGACAGAAGCAGGTTTTTTACACTTGAAATGCACTGCCAAAGGAGGTGGTGGAGACGAATACAATAGCAATGATTAAGAGGCGTCAAGACAGATAAATGGCAAAAGTTTTTAGTTTAGAAAGGCATCGTGTATTGGTACAGTCTTGGTGGGCCGAAGGGCCTGTTCCTGCGCTGTGCTGTGTTTTTTTCTTCTCAAGGACAGTTAACGCATATCC
>NW_025966823.1:18379-21753 GCF_021869965.1 Rhincodon typus | reverse complement strand
ATGAATGAATTTTTGAAAAGTAAAAAACAAAGCTAGAAAGTGCATTTCACATGGGAAGGGTTTAAATAAGGAATCTCTTTCTTTCCTGAAGTTTTAATTTGATGCCATAGGGATCTCTACAATGGGAGAAAAGGCATGTTTGAAGTGTTGAACTTTAACAGATGAGTTGACTAGTGTGGTACTTATTCTTCCTCTTCTTCCCTCCGCTTGCAGCCCCTTAATGAAAACAGCCCTCTCGGGGATTTACTGGGAGGATCTCTGGATGTGCCTTCCTGTCAGATTGGTGAGTACTGCCACTGAGTCTGGTAAAATCACAACTAACCTCCTTCAGCCAGTGTCACTAACTGTAACTGGAACCAATCTGAAGGGCCATTTTACTGGTGTGAAGAGAAATGGGAATGTCTCCACAGTAGATATCTCTAGTTCCATCAAAATAATCAGTCCTGCCTTTGAACCTGAGTGGAAATCAAGCAGTTTCTTACAGGAATGGGAGCCATTTTAGTGTATAAAACAAAGGAAGAAAGACTTGCATTTCTAGTGCCAGTCATGATCTCCAGGCATCCAAAACTGCTGTGCTTCTAGATCATGTGTCTGAGGGGCAGATGTCAATGAGAAACATGGGTGATGCCAAAGATAGTTGATTCAGTGTTTCTGAAGTGTGGTCACTTATAATTTAGGCAACTTGACAGCCAATTTGCCCACAGCAAGTTCCCACAAGCAGCAATATAACCTAGGTTAATAGATGAAATGTAACTACTAACTTAAACCCAAAAGACAGGCATTTCAGTATGGTGGAGGGACATGGACTGACAGGGCACAGTTACTGTTCATGAGAAGACCTGAACTATACGCTTCGATTAAGGGCAGTGGAGATATTCAAAAGGCCACTGTTATAACTATGGCAGCTGCGTGCGATGGCATTGACAAGTGGCCACCTCTTCAGCCTCTCAGTAGAATGGCTGCCTGACAATTTGAGGTAAGTGAATGGAGGATGAGCAGTTAACCTCATGTCAAGAAGATTTGTGCTCCCTTCACATTTGGAACAGAGATATTACAAACTTAAGAATCTTTGGAACGAAAGAGAGAGAGAGAGACAAAATATATTCACTCACTGTCTGCATTCAGCTTTGACTTTGTTCTGGGTGACTATGATACAAGTAAACAGTCCCTCCTCATTCTTCTTAACCCATCACACCATTCTCCAGAATCGTCTAGTTGGATGGGACTCATCTTGCTTCGTTGCATTCTCTCACCTATCTAATCAGAGCCAGAGAATTGTCACAAACAGCTTCTCTTCTCATTCCTACATCATTAACTTTGGTGTCTCGAAAGGATCTATCTTTGACATCACCCATGTTTCTCATTGACAACTGCCCCTCGGAGACATGATCTAGAAGCACAGCAGCTTCCACACATACAATGACAACACCCAACTCTATCTCACCACCACTTTTTTTGTTCCCTTTCCTGTCTCTAGATTAACGCATTGTTTATTTGACATCCTATAGTGGATAAGCAGAAACCATTGGCAATTAAGTTTCAGGAAGATTGATGCCATTGTCTTCGCTTTCCACCACAAACTGCTCACTACCCACTGGCACCATCACCTCTGTCCATTTGACACTGATATTTGATCTTGAGATGAGCTTTCAACCACAAATCTGCATTCTCTATACAATCCCCTGTTTTCAACTCTATAACATGAACTGACTTTGCTATCCATCTTAGCTCATCTGCTGCAAGAGATTCGGTGTGATTTCAGAAAAAGTCGAACAACTATTGACATGGTGTTTGTTGTTAGACAGCTCTAGAAGGAGCTGATCATTTACGACTGAGATAAGGGAAAAATGTCTTCCTTCATAGGATTGTAAGTCTTTGGAATTGACAACATAGAGAGTTATGAATTCACTATCCTTAAGTATAGTTAGGTCTGAAATGAACACTTTTTTTCTGGTTTCTCAGGAAATTAGGGGATACGGGGAGTTGGAAGGAGAATGCGGTTGGGACAGGAGATTGGCCGTCATCCTATAGAATAGCATGGGGAAAACTTGAGATACCTTATTGTCTGCTACTGCATTTATTTATTGTGGTATTATGTTTTATTGCATAAGGTGCTACATAAGTACAGGTTGTTATTGTTGATTTTGCCACAAGACCATTATTTTGAAGACTAAAACAAGTTGCCACATTGATTGGAACCAAATAGATAAATCTAGACATAAAAGTCAACTTGGTGTATATGATGATCCTATTTTACCGGCCCCGAAAATCACATATTTGTCTACACTGAATGGATAGGTTCATCCCTACTTTTCATAGAAAAGAATCATAAAGTCCCTACAGTGTGGAAACTGGCCCTTCGGCCCAACAAGTCCACACCGACCCTCAGAGCATCCCACCCAGACCCATCCCCCTATAACCCACCTAATCTACACATCCCTGAACACTATGGGCAATTTAGCATGGCCAATCCACCTAGCCTGCACATCTTTGGACTGTGGGAGGAAACCGGAGAATCCAGAGGAAACCCATGCAGACACGGGGAGAATGTGCAAACTCCACACAGCCACAACATACTACATTAGCAGTCAGCCTCAATATTTCACCCCACAAACGGATGTTTCACTTCTGACAGAGCACAAGGGACAAGGCTGGCGACACATCATGTTGCAAAGCTGTATTGGAGTTTATGACTCACTTGCACAAAAGAGCAGACCTTACGTGGCAAATGACAAAAATGGCAACCGCACACAGCATGCCAACAGTTCACTTTTACCACACGACTTTTGAAATCTCAAACAATCCCTCCAGAATCAGGGGTTAACATATGCACCAACCTCTAGAATGTTTTTTTGAATTCCCAATTTGTTGTTGGGGGTAGTTGGAGTTGATTCTGTAGTTGACTGTCTTTGGCCTATAGCACTTTGCAGCTTAGCCATGCCATTGGACGAACTGTATTTTATTTTGTTCACTCTTCTTGTCTCATTTCAGCCATTCATCCAGATGGAAAAGGCAGTCGTCCATATGTTTTTAAAATAAACGTGAGCTCATTCAACCGTGCCGGTCAGACAATGGACCTGGCAGCAGAAACACAGGAAGATATGAACGATTGGGTGGCCAAGATCCGGGAAGCAGCACAAACTGCAGACGCCAGGGTAAATTCACACGCTTAAAGAAAACAGCTTTGGATTAGTTACTCTTGTCTTTGATTAGAGATTCATGATAGAGCTTGTACCTTTTTTTTTTAAAAACAAGCGCTACATTTAGTAAAGTGCAGAGCTGGATGAACACAGCAGGCCAAGCAGCATCAGAGGAGCAGGAAGGCTGGCGTTTCGGGCCTAGACCCTTCTTCATTTTCTGAAGAAGGGTCTAGG
>NW_025966823.1:14861-17879 GCF_021869965.1 Rhincodon typus | reverse complement strand
CAGCATCAAAAGTTGTGTCATTTGGTGAAGTTGAGGTTTTAGCTTTCTGAAGGGCTTAACTCGCTGAAATAGTCATGTTAGCCAAAACAACATCAATATTTGAGTCATTTGGTGAAGTTGAGATTTTGATCTTCGGAAGTGCTTACCTCATGAAATAAGCAAGTCATGCAAACCAACATCAAAAACTAACTCATTTAGTGAAGTGAGTTATTGGTCTTCTGAAGTGCTTATCGGAGTGAATTAAGCATATTAGTCAAAACGGCATCAAAAATTAAGTCAAATAGTGAAGTTGAGATTTTTGATTTCGGAAGTGCTTATCTCACTGAAATAAGCATTTTAGTCCAACCAGCGTGCAAAGTTAGTTCCTTTGGTGAATTTGAGATTTTTGCCTTCTGAAGTGCTTATCTGTCTCAAATAAGCATGTTAGTCAAACAAACATCGAAATTTGAGTCATTTTGTGAAGTTCAGATTTTGGACTTCTGAAGTGATTAACTCGCTGAAAGAAGCATTTTAATGCAAACAGCATCAAAAGTTGAGTCGTTTGGTGAAGTTGGAATTTTGATCTTCCGAAGTGCTTAACTCACTGAAATAAGAATGCTCGTCAAACGAACGTAAAAACTTGAGTTATTTGGTGAAGTTCAGATTTTAATCTTCTGAAGTGCTTACCTCACCAAAGTATGCATTTTAGTCTAACCAGAATCAAAAATCAAGTCATTTGGTGAAGTTTAGATTTTTTGGCTTCTGAGGTGCTAAACTCGCTGAAATAAAGATTTTAATTTAACCAGCATCAAAATTTAAGTCAACTGGTGAAGTTGAGATTTTAGTCTTCGGATATGCTTATCTCACTGAAATAAGCACGTTACTCAAACAAACATCAAAATTTGAGTTATTTGGTGAAGTTCAGATTTTGGTCTACTGAAGAGCTGAACTCGCTGAAATGAGCATTTTCTTCGAACCAGCTACAAAAGTTGAGTCATTTGGTGAAATTGAGATCTTAGCCTTCTGAAGTGCTCAAATCGCTGAAATAAGCATGTTAGTCAAACCAATATCAAAACTTGAGTCATTTGGTGAAGTTCAGATTTTGGTTTTCTGGAGTGATGATCTCACTGACATAAGCATGTTAGTCCAAACAGCATGAAAAATTAAGTCATTTGGTGAAGTTGTAAATTTTTGTCGTATGAGGTACTTATCTCGCTGAAATAAGCATTTCAGTCAAACCAGCATCAAAAGTCGAGTCATTTGGGGAAGTTGAGAATTTTATCCTCTGAAGTGCTTAACTGGCTGAAATAAGCATGTTAGTCAAACGAACATAAAATTTGTGTCATTTGATGAACTTCAGATTTTAATCTTCGGAAGTGCTTACCTCGCAGAAATAAGCATTTTAATTTAATCAGCACCAAAAGTTAGGTCATCCGGTGAAGTTGAGATTTTAGTCTTCGGATATGCTTATCTCGCTGAAATAAGCACGCTGGTCAAAATAATATCAAAAGTTTTGGCATTTGGTGAAGTTGAGATGTTGATGAAGTTTGGTGAAGTTCAGATTTTTGTCTTCTGAGGTGCTTCACTCGCTGAAAGAAGCATTTTAATTTAACCAGCATGAAAAGTTAGGCCATCTGGTGAAGGTCAGATTTTAGTCTTCTGATCTGCTTATCTCGCCTAAAATAAGCACGTTAGTCAAAACAACATCAAAAGTTGAGTCATTTGGTGAAGTTGAGATTTTTGATTTCTGAAGTGCTTATCTCACTGAAATCATCACGTTTTTCAAACCAACATCAAAAATTGAGTCATTTGGTGAAGTTCAAATTCATGTCTACTGATGTGCTTAGCTCACTCAAATAAGAATGTTAGTCAAAGAAACATCGAAATTGGAGTCATTTTGTGAAGTTCAGATTTTGGACTTCTGAAGTGCTTAACTCGCTGAAAGAAGTGTTTTAATCCAAACAGCATCAAAAGTTGAGTCATTTGGTGATGTCGAGATTTTAGTCTTCTGAAGAGCTGTACTCACTGAAGTAAGCATGTTAGTCAAAACAACATCAGAAGTTGAGTCAGTTGGTGAAGTTGAGACTTTGATTTTCTGACGTGCTTATCTCACTCAAATATGCATGTTACTCAAAACAAAATGAAAAGTTGAGTGATTTGGTGAAGTTGACATTCTTCAATTCTGAAGTGCTTATTTCACTGGAGGAAGCCTGTTAGTCAATCCAACATCAAGATTTGAGTCATTTAGTGAAGTTCAGATTTTGGTCTTCAGCTATGCTTATCTCGCTGAAATAAGCACGTTAATTAAGACAACATCAAAAGTTGTGTCATTTGGTGAAGTTGAGGTTTTAGCCTTCTGAACTGCTTGCCTCATGAAATAAGCATGTCATTCAAACCAACATCAAAAGCTAACTCATTTCTTCTGAAGTGCTTCGCTGAGTGAAATAAGCATGTTAGTCAAAGCAGTATCAAAAATGAAGTCAGATGGTGAAGTTGAGAGTTTTGACTTCTGAAGTGCTTATCTCACTGAAATAAGCATGTTAGTCCGACCAGCGAGCAAAGTTAGGTCCTTTGGTGAAGTTGGGATTTTTGACTTCTGAAGTGCTTATCTCAATCAAATAAGCATGTTAGTCAAACCATCATCAAAGCTACAGTCATTAGGTGAACTTCAGGTTTTGGTGTTCTGAAGAGTTTCACTCGCGACAATAAGCATTTTAAACTAACCAGCATCAAAAGTTGTGGTGTTTGGTAAAGTTGAGGTTTTGATCTTCAGAAGTGCTTGCCTCATGAAATAAGCATGTCATTCAAACCAACATCAAAAACTAACTCATTTGGTGAAGTGAGAGATTGGTCTTCTGAAGTTCTTATCTGAGTGAAATAAGCATGCAAGTCAAAGCAGCATCAGAAGTTGAGTCATTTGGTGAGGTTGAGATTTTGATCTTCTGATGTGTTTATCTCAAAGAAGTCAACATCTCATTCAAACCAGCATCAAAAACTAATTCATTTGATGAAGTTGAAATATTGGTCTCCTGATCTGAT
>NW_025966823.1:12966-14361 GCF_021869965.1 Rhincodon typus | reverse complement strand
AAACAACATCAAAAGTTGTGTCATTTGGTGAAGTTGAGCTTTTTGACATCTGAAATGCTTCTCTCAATCAAATAAGCATGTTAGTCAAACCATCATCAAAACTACAGTCATTAGGTGAACTTCAGGTTTTGGTGTTCTGAAGAGTTTCACTCGCTACAATAAGCAGTTTAATCTAACCAGCATCAAAAGTTGTGGTATTCCGTGAAGTTGAGGTCTTGATCTTCTGAAGTGCTTGCCTCATGAAATAAGCATGTCATTCAAACCAACATCAAAAACTAACTCAGTAAGTGAAGTGAGATATTGGTCTTCTGAAGTGCTTATTTGAGTGAAATAAGCATGTTAGTCAAAGCAGCATCAAAAATTAAGTCAGATGGTGAAGTTGAGATTTTGATCTTCTGATGTGCTTATCTCAAAGAAGTCAACATGTCATTCAAACCAACATCAAAAACTAATTCATTTCGTGAAGTTGAAATGTTGGTCTCCCGATGTGATTACCTGGGTGAAATAAGCGTGTTAGTCAAAACAGCATCAATCATTAAGTCGTTTGATGAAGTTGAGATTTTTGAATTCTGAAGTACTTATCTCACTCAAATAAACATGTTAGTCAAACAAACATCGAAACGACAGTCATTTTGGGAAGTTCAGATTTTGGATTTCTGAAGTGAGTAACTCGCTGAAAGAAGCATTTTAATCCAAACAGCATCAAAAGTTCAGTCATTTGGTGAAGTTGAGATTTTTATCTTCTCAAGTGCTTATCTTTGTGAAATAAAAATTTTAATCCAACCAGCATCAAAAATTATGTCAATTGGTGAAGTTGAGATTTTTGACTTTGGAAGTGGTTATCTCACTCAAATAAGCATGTCAGTCAAAACAGCATCAAAACTTGAGTCATTTGGTGAAGTTCAGATTTTGGTCTTCTGAATTGCTTAACTCCGCTGAAAAAAACCTTTTAATTCAACCAGCATTAAAAATTACGTCATTTGGTAAAGTTGAGATTTTTGCCTTCTGAAATGCTTAACTCACTGAAATAAGCATGTTATTCAAAAACAACATCAAAAGTTGAATCATTTGGTGAAGTTGAGATTTTTGACTTCTGAATTGGTTATCTCACTCAAATAAGCATGTCAGTCAAAACAACATTAAAAATTGAGTCATTTGGTGAAGATCAGATTTCAGTCTTCTCAAGTGCTTAACTCACTGAATTAAACATCTTAGTCTAACCAGCATCAAAATTCAAGTCATTTGATGAAGTTGAGATTTTTGACTTCTGCAGTGCTCATCTCACTGAAATAAGCATTTTAGTCCAACCAGCATCACAATTTATGGCTTTTGGTGAAGTTGAGATTTTTGTCTTCTCATATGCTTATAACGCCGAAATAAGAACGTTAGTCAAAC
>NW_025966823.1:11282-12466 GCF_021869965.1 Rhincodon typus | reverse complement strand
ACCATGGACGTCCAGTCCCTATACACCTGCATTCCCCATTCAGATGGTCCAAAAGGCTCTCCGCTTCTTCCTGTGCCGCAGGCCCGACCAGTCCCCCTCCACTGACACCCTCATCCGCTTCGCCGAACTTGTCCTCACCCTCAACAACTTCTCTTTCAATTCCTCCCACTTACTACAGACAAAGCGGGTGGCTATGGTACCCGCATGGGCCCAAGCTGTGTTTGCCTCTTTGTAGGTTACATGGAACAATCCCTCTTCCTGAGCGACACTGGCCCTAAATCGCACCTCTTCCTCCGTTGCATTGATGACTGTATGGGCGCCCCCTCGTGCTCCCACGCGGAGCTCGAGCAGTTCATCCTCTTCACCAAAACCTTCCACCCCAATCTTAAGATCACCTGGATCATCTGTAATGCCGCTCTCCTTCCTGGACCTCTCTGTTTCCATCTCTAGGAACCACCTAGAAACTGATATCCATTTCAAGCCCACCGACTCCCACAGCCACCGAGAATATACCTCCTCCCACCCACCTTCCTGCAAAAATGCCATCCCCTATTCCCAATTCCTTCACCTCCGCCGCATCTGCTCCCAGGATGAGACATTCCACTCCCGTACATCTCAGATGTCCTCGTTTTCCAAAGACCGCAACATCCCGGCCTCAGTATTCGAGAACGCCCTCGACCATGTCTCCCGCATTTCCCGCAACTTATCCCTCACACCCCCACCCCGCAATAACAACCAAAACAGAAGCCCCCTCACCCTCACGTACCAGGCCACCAACCTCCAGATCCAACGCATCATCCTCCGACACTTCCGCCATCTGCAATCCGACCCCACCACCAAAGACATTTTTCCCTCCCCACCATTATCTGCTTTCCGGAGGGACAACTCTGTCCGTGACTCCCTTGTCCGCTCCACACTGCCCTCCAGCTCCACCACACCGGGCACTTTTCCCTGCAACCGCAGGAGGTGCTAAACCTGCCCCTACACCTCCCCCCTCACCCCCATCCCAGGCCCCAAGAAGGCTTTCCACATCAAGCAGATGTTCACCTGCACATCTGCTACCGTGTTATACTGCATCCGCTGTTCCCGTTGTGGCCGCCTGTACATCGAGGAAATCAAGCGGAGGCTTGGGGAAATCTTTGCAGTACACCTACGCTCGGTTTGCACTAAACAACTGCACCTCC
>NW_025966823.1:3057-10782 GCF_021869965.1 Rhincodon typus | reverse complement strand
TTATAGGGCTGAGGGTAGGTGTGAGGGCTGAGGCTGGAGTTAGAGGTAAGGTTAGGGTCAGCCTTGGGTCTGAGGGTTATGGTTTTGGGCTGAGGATGGACTTAGGGTTTACATGAGGGTTCGCGTTCGGGCTGAATCTCGGGTTAGGGTTACGGCTAGCGTTATTTCTGAGGGTAGTATGGAAGAAAGCAGTTTCGCATACCGAGAGACAGAGCGAGAGGGAGAGCAACTGCGTATTCTACAGGAGACACGGAAGTATTGGAAACTTAACAGGACAAATAATATTACAGATTAGTTTACAATTAAAGATTATTGCCCTGAGGGAATGACTCATTGTCAGAGGTTCTGCCTCAGGCTGTCCCACTTTATTGTTGGTCAGTACTGAAGGAGTGCAACGCATTCAGAGGATGAAATTCAGGACTTTACCATTTACTGTATAAATCCTACCTTGGTTTGACTTTCGAAAGTGCACACCTGTATCTGTATACAATTGTGTTTTCCAATCCTCAGCCCGCTTCCCCATCTGATCAGAAGCCTCTGTAAATTTTGATAACCTTCTTTGCTATCAATGACATCTCCTACTTTTGCATTATCCACAAACTTACTCATCATGCCTTGTACATTCACATCCAGAACATTCACATAAATAACAAATAACAAAGGTCCCAGCACCGACCCCTGTGGCACACAACTGCTGCAATACCTCTGGTGTGGACCCTTTGACAATGAGGCACTGCTTCAGTACTGAAGCTCTGACAATACTGACAATCTGACAATGAGGCACTCCCTCAGTCCGACATTCTCACAGTGCTGCAATCTTTTGGCACTCCAACAAGACTGACCCCTTTAGAATGAGACACTGCCTCAATATTGACCCTCTCACAAGAATGCACTCAACAGTTCTTCGGGTGCTGCATGACCTCAATATAGACCCTATACATAGGAGGCACTTCTTCAGTTCTCACCCGCTTACAATGAGGCGCTACCTCATTATTGACTCTCTGACTCTACAGCAGATCTATCCCTCTCACAGTGCTTCAGAATTGCCCTGGAACAGCTAACAGGGCCTCATTTTCCTCATTGATAGTCGGAACTGCTGATGCTGGAGAATCTGAGATAACAAGTTGTAGAGCTGGATGAACACAGCAGGCCAAGCAGCATCAGAGGAGCAGAAAGGCTGACATTTCGGGCCTAGACCCTTCTTCAGAAATGGGGGAGGGGAAAGGCGTTCTGAAATAAATAGGGAGAGTGGGAGAAGCGGATAGAAGATGGGTAGAGGAGAAGATAGGTGGAGAGGAGACAGACAGGTCAAAGAGGCGGGGATGGAGCCACTAAAGGTGAGTGTAGGTTTGGAGTTAGGGAGGAGATAGGTCAGTCCAGGGAGGACGGACAGGTCAAGGGGGCGGGATGAGGTTACCAGGTAGGAGATGGGGGTGGGGCTTAGGTGGGAGGAGGGAATAGGTGGGAGGAAGGACAGGTTAGGGAGGCGGGGACGAGCTGAGCTGGTTTTGGGATGCGGTAGGTGGAGGGGAGATTTTGAAGCTTGTGAAGTCCACATTGATAACATCGGGCTGCAGGGTTCCCAAGCGGAATATGAGTTACTGTTCCAACAACATTCGGGTGGCATCGTTGTGGCACTGTAGGAGGCCCAGCATGGACATGTCGTCTGAGGAATGGGAGGGGGAGTTGAAATGGTTCGCGAGTGGGAGGCGCAGTTGTTTCGTGCGAACCGAGCTTAGGTGTTCTGCAAAGCGGTCCCCAAGCCTCCGCTTCGTTCTCCCGATGTGGAGGAGGCCACAACGGGAACAGTGGATGCAGTATACCACATTAGCAGATGTGCAGGTGAATATCTGCTTGATGTGGAAAGTCTTCTTGGGGCTTGGGTTGGGGTTTGGGGTTGAGAGGGGAGGTGTAGGGGCAGGTGCTGCAATTCCTGCGGTTGCAGGGAGAAGTGACGGGTGTGGTGGGGCTGGAGGGGAGTGTGGAGCGGACAAGGGATTCACGGAGAGAGTGGTCCCTCCGGAAAACAGATAAGGGTGGGGAGGGAAAAATGCCTTTGGTGGTGGGGTCGGATTGCAGATGGCGGAAGTGTCAGAGATAATGCCAGACCTGCTGAGCTCTTGCAGCAAATATGTTTTTGTTCCTGAATTTGATGCATTCGCAGTTCCTTTAGTTTTTAATGTGTTTTAGTGATTATATACAGGAGGCTCTGTATTTCAGCGTTTATACCCTGGTATCCTCTGTTTTAGGGTTCATTTATCAGGGGCTGATGAAATTATTTTGACTAACATGCTTATTTCAGCGATATAAGCATATCAGAAGACGAAAATCTCACCCTCACCAGATGACCTAAGTTTTGATGCTGGTTAAATTAAAATGCTTATTTCAGCGAGTTAAGCACCTCAGAAGCCAAAAATCTGAACTTCACCAAATGACACAATTTTTTCTGTTCGTTTGACTGACATGCTTATTTAAGCGAGTTAAGCACCAAAATCCCAACTTCAACAAGACACTCAAATTTTTATGCTGTTTTGACAACATGCTAATTTCAGTGAGATAAGCAATTCAGACCACCAAAATCTGAACTTCACCAAATGACTTAAGTTTTGATGTTGGTTTGATGAACATGCTTATTTCAGCGATTTAAGCACTTCAGAAGACAAAAATCTCAACGTCCACAAATGACTTTATTTTTGATGCTGTTTTGACTAACATTCTTATTTCACTCAGATAATCACATCGGTAGACTAATATCTCAACTTCAGGAAATGAGTTGGTTTTTGATGTTGGTTTGAATGACATGTTGATTTATTTGAAATAAGCACGTCAGAAGGCCAAAATCTCAACTTCACCAAATGACTCAACTTTTGCTGTTGTTTTGACTAACATGCATATTTGAGTCAGATAAGCACGTCTCAAGGCAAAAATCTCATCTTCACCAAATGACTTAATTTTTGATGCTCGTTTGATTGAAATGCTTTCTTCAACGAGTTAAGCACTTCAATAGACAGAAATCCGAACTTCAGCAAATGACTCAATTTTTGATGTTCTTTTGAGTAAAGTTCTTATTTCAGTTAGATCAGCATATGTGAAAACCAAAATCACAACTTCACCAAAACAGTCAACTTTTGATGCTGGTATGACGTAAATGCTTATTTGAGTGAGACAAGCACATCAGAAGTCAAAAATTTCAACTTCACCAAATGACTCAACTTTTGATGCTGGTTGGATTAAAACGCTTCTTTCAGCGATTTAAGCACTTCAGAAGGCTAAGATGTCAACTTCACCAAATGACTCAATTTTTGATGCTTGTTGGAATAAATTGCTTATTTCAGCGAGTTAAGCTCTTCGGTAGACTTAATCTGAACTTCACCAAATGACTCAAGATTTGATGTTGGTTTGACTAACACGCTTATTTCAGTGAGACAAGCACTTCAGAAATCAAAAATTTCAACTTCACCAAATAACTCAATTTTTGATGTTGATTTGACTAACGTGCCTATTTCAGCGAGATAAGCATATCAGAAGTCTAAAATCTCACCTTCACCAGATGACATAACTTTTGATGCTGGTTAAATTCAAATGCTTCTTTCAACGAGTTCAGCACCTCAGAAGCCAAAAATCTTAACTTCACCAAATGACACAATTTTTTATGTTCGTTTGACTAACATGCGTATTTCAGTGAGTTAAGACTTCATAAGACCAAAATCTCAACTTCACCAAATGAGTCAACTTTTGATGTTGTTTTGACTAACGTGCTTACTTCAGCGGGATAAGCATATCAGAATACCAAAATCTCAATCTCACCAAGACACTCAACTTTGGATGCTGGTTTGACTTGTATGCATACTTCAGCGAGATAAGCAGATCAGAAGACTCAAATCTCAACTTCACCAGAGGACCCACCTCTTGATGTTGATTTGACGAAAATGCTTATTTAAGTGTGATAAGCACTTGAGAATTCAAAAATCCCAACTTCACCGAATGACTTAAATGTTGATGCTGTTTTGACTAACTTGCTTATTTCATCAGATAAGCACTTCAGAAGACCAAAATCTGAACTTCTCCAAATGACTGAATTTTTGATGTTGGTTTGCCTAATATGCTTATTTCAGCGATTTAACCACATCTGAAGGCAAAAATCTCAACTTCACCAAATGACTTAATTTTTGATTGGTTGGATTAAAATGCTTATTTCAGCGAGTTGAGCACTTCAGTAGACATAAATCTGAATTTCACCAAATGACTCAATTTTTGATCTTGTTTTGACTGAGGTGTTTATTTCAGTGAGATAAGCATATCAGAAGACCAAAATCGCAACTTCACCAAAGCACTCAACTTGTGATGCTGGTATGACTGAAATGCTTATTTCAGTGATATAAGCACATCAGAGGTCAAAAATCTCATTTTCACCAAATGACAATTTTTTTAGGCTGTTTTGACCAACATGCTTATTTCACTCAGATAAGCACTTCAGAAGACCAAAATCTGAACTTCACCAAATTACACAAGTTTTGATGTCGGATTGACGAACATGCATATTTGAGTAAGATAAGCACTTTTGAAGGCAAAAATTTCAACTTCGTCAAATGACTTAATTTTTGATGCTGGCTGGATTAAAATGCTTATTTCAGCGAGTTCAGCACTTTCGTAGACATATACCTGAACTTCACCAAAATGACTTCAGTTTTTATGCTGTTTTAACTGACATGCTTATTTCACTCAGTTAAGCATTTTAGAAGACCAAAATCTGAACTTCAACAAATGACTCAAGTTACATGTTGGTTAGACTAACATGATGATTTGAGTGAGATAAGAGTGCAGAAGTCAAAAATCTCAACGTCCAAAATGACTTAATTTTTAATGCTGTTTTGACGAACATGCTTATTTCACTCAAATAACCACATCAGAAGACCAATATCTGATCTTCACCAAATGAGATAGATTTTGATGTTGGTTTGAATGACATGCATATTTCATTGAGATAAGCACTTCAAAAGATCAAAATCTCAACTTCACCAAATGACACAACTTTTGATGTTGTATTGACGAACGTGATTATTTCAGCGATATCAGGATAGCAGAAGACCAAAATCTCAACTTCAACAAGACACTCGACTTTTTATGCTGTTTTGACAACATGCTCATTTCAGTGACAAAAGTACTTCAGAAGACCAAAATCTGAACTTAACTAAATGACTCAAATTTTGATGTTGGATTGACTAACAGGCTTCCTCCAGTGAAATAAGCACTTCAGAAGGCCAAAATAAGAACTTCACCAAATGACTCAAGTTTTCATGTTGGTTAGACTAACATGCTTACTTGAGTGAGATAAGCACTTCAGAAAACCAAAATCTGAACTTCACCAAATGACTCAAGTTTTGATGTTGGTTTGACTAACATGCTTATTCAGCGATTTAAGCACTTCAGAAATCACTAATCTCAACATCAACAAGTGACTTAATTTTTGATGCTGTTTTGACTAACATGCTCAATTCACTCTGATAAGCACATCAGAAGACCAATACCTGAAGTTCACCAAATGAGTCAGTTTTTGATATTGGTTTGAATGACATGCTTATTCCATTGAGATAAGCACGTCTGAAGATCAAAATCTCAACGACACCAAGTGACTCAACTTTTGATGCTGTTTTGACTAACATGCTTGTTTCAGCGAGTTAATCTCTTCAGAAGGCTAAAATTTCAACTTCACCAAATGACTTAATTTTTGATGCTGGTTGGATGAAAATGCTTCTTTCAGCGAGTTAAGCACTTCTGAAGTCCAAAATCTGAACTCAACAAAATGACACAAGTTTCGATGTTTGTTTGACTAACATGCTTATTTGAGTGAGATAAGCACTTCATAATTCAAAAATCTCAACTTCATCAAATGACTTAATTATCAATGCTGTTTTGACTAACACGCTTATTTCTCTCACATAATCACATCGGAAGACCAATATCTCAACTTTACCAAATGAGTTGGTTTTTGATGTTGGTTTGAATGACATGTTGATTTCTTTGAGATAAGCACGTCAGAAGACCGAAATCTGAACTTCACCAAATTACACAAATTTTGATGTTAGTTTGACGAACATGCATATTTGAGTAACATCAGCACTTTTGAAGGCAAAAATTTCAACTTCATCAAATGACTCAATTTTTGATGCTGGTTGGATTAAAATGCTTATTTCAGCGAGTTCAGCACTTCCGTAGACATATACCTGAACTTCACCAAAATGACTTCAGTTTTTATGCTGTTTTGACTAACATGTTTATTTCACTCAGTTAAGCACTTCAGAAGACCAAAATCTGAACTTCAACAAATGACTCAAGTTAGGATTTTTTTTTTGACTAACGTGCTTATTTCAACGAGATAAGCAATTCAGAAGACCAAAATCTGAACATCACTAAATGACTCAAATTTTGACTTTGGATTGACTAACAGGCTTCCTCCAGTGAAATAAGCACTTCGGAAGTGAAGAATCTAGACTTCACCAAATGACTCACGGTTTGATGTTGTTTTGAGTATCATGCATATTTGAGTGAGTTGAGCAGTTCAGAAGGCCAAAATCTGAACTTCAGCAAATTACACAAGTTTTGATGTTGGTTCGACCAACATGCTTACTTGAGTGAGATAAGCACTTCAGAAATTAAAAATCTCAATTTCACCAAATGACTCAACTTTTGATGTTGTTTTGACTAACGTTCTTATTTCAGCAAGATAAGCTAATCAGAAGACTAAAATCTCACCGTAACCAGTTGACCTAACTTTTGATGCTGGTTTGACTAAATTGCTTATTTCAGCAAGATAAGCATATCGGACGACAAAAATCTCACCTGTACCAAAGGACCAAACTTTGACGCTAAATTAACTAAAATGCTTATTTCAGTGAGATAAGCTCTTTGGAAGTCAAAAATCTCACCTTCACCAAATGGCAAAATTTCGGATGCTGGTAGGTTTTAAATGCTTATTTCAGCGGGATAAGTACTTCAGTTAACAAAAATCTGAACATCACCAAAAGACTCATTTTTTTGATGTTGGTTTGACTAACATGCTTACTTCAGCGAGTTAAGAACTTCAGAAGATCAAAATCACAACTTCACTAAATGACACAACTTTTGATTTTGTTTTGAGTAACGTGCTTATTTCAGCGAGATATGGAATAGCAGAAGACCAAAATCTCAATTTCACCAAGACACTCAACTTTTGATGCTGTTTTGACTGAAATGCTTATTTCAGCGAGATAAACATATGAGAAGACTACAATCTCAACTTCACCAAAGGACCTAACTTTTGATGTTGATTTGACTAAATGCTTATGTCAGTGAGATAAGCATTTCAGAAGTCAAAAATCTCAACTTCACCAAATGACTCAACTTTTGATGTTGTTTTGACGAACGTGCTTATTTCAGTGAGATAAGCATATAAGAAGACTAAAATTTCATCTTCACCAAACGACATAACTTTTGATTCTGATTTGACTAAAACGCTTATTTCAGTGAGATAAGAACTTCAGAAGTCAAAAATCTCAACTTCACCATCTGACTTAATTTTTGATGCTGTTTTGACTAACATGCTTAGTTAACTCAGACAAGGACTTCAGAAGACCAACATCTCACTTCACCAAAAATGTTCGTTTAGTGTTGGTTTGAATGACATGTTTATTTCAGGAGGGAAGCACTTCAGAAGATCAAAATCTCAACTTCACCAAATTACTCAAC
>NW_025966823.1:1332-2557 GCF_021869965.1 Rhincodon typus | reverse complement strand
ATCTTACTCAAATATGCATGTTCGTCAAACCAACATCAAAACTTGTGCAATTTGGTGAAGTTCAGATTTTGGTCTTCTGAAGTGCTTATCTGAGTGAAATAAGCATGTTGGTCAAAACAGCCTGAAAAAATTGTCATTTGGTGAAAGTGAGATTTTTGACCTCTGATGTGCTTATATCACTGAAATAAGCATTTCAGTCATACCAGCATCACAAGTTGAGTGCTTTGGTGAAGTTGCGATTTTGGTCTTCTGATATGCTTATCTAACTGAAATAAACACTTTAGTCAAAACAAGATCAAAAATTGAGTCATTTGGTGAAATTCAGATTTATGTCTACTGAAGTGCTCAACTCGCTGAAATAAGCATTTTAATCCAACCAATCAAAAATTAAGTCATTTGGTGAAGTTGAGATTTTTGCCTTCAGAAGTGGTTGAATCGCTGAAATAAGCATATTAGTCAAAACAACATCAAAAATTCAGTCATTTGGAGAAGTTCAGATTTTGGTCTTCTGAAGTGCTTATCTGATGAAATAAGCAAGTTCGTCAAAACAGCATCAACATTTAAGTCATTCGGTGAAGTTGGGATTTTTGAATTCTCAAGTGCTTATCACACTTCAATAAGCATTTTCGTCAAATCAACATCAAAAGGTGGGTCCTCTGGTGAAATTGAGATTTGAGTCTTCTGATCTGCTTATCTCGCTGAAGTATGCATACAAGTCAAACCAGCATCAAAAGTTGAGTGTCTTGGTGAGATTGAGATTTTGGTATTCTGATATGCTTATCTCGCTGAAGTAAGCACGTTAGTCAAAACAACATCAAAAGTTGACTCATTTGGTGAAGTTGAGATTTTGGTCTTATGAAGTCTTAACTCACTGAAATACGCATGTTAGTCAAACGAACATAAAAAATTGTGTCATTTGGTGAAGTTATGATTTTTGGCTTCTGAGGTGCTAAACTCGTTGAAAGAAGCATTTGAATTTGACCAGCATCAAAAGTTATGTCATCTGGTGAAAGTGAGATTTTAGACTTCTGATATGCTTATCTCGCTGAAATAAGCACGTTAGTCAAATCAACATCAAAAATTGAGTCATTTGGTGAAGTTGAAATTTTTGATTTCTGAAGTGCTTATCTCACTGAAATAAGCGTGTTAGTCAAACCAACATCAAATCTTGAGTCATTTGAAGTTCAGATTAAGTCTACCAAAGAGCTTAACTCGCTGAAATAAG
>NW_025966823.1:0-832 GCF_021869965.1 Rhincodon typus | reverse complement strand
AATCGCAACTTCACCAAAACAGTCAACTTTTGATGCTGGTATGACGTAAATGCTTATTTGAGTGAGACAAGCACATCAGAAGTCAAAAATTTCAACTTCACCAAATGACTCAACTTTTGATGCTGGTTGGATTAAAACGCTTCTTTCAGCGATTTAAGGACTTCAGAAGGCTAAGATGTCAACTTCACCAAATGACTCAATTTTTGATGCTGGTTGGAATAAATTGCTTATTTCAGCGAGTTAAGCTCTTCGGTAGACTTAATCGGAACTTCACCAAATGACTCAAGATTTGATGTTGGTTTGACTAACACGCTTATTTCAGTGAGATAAGCACTTCAGAAATCAAAAATTTCAACTTCACCAAATGACTCAATTTTTGATGTTGTTTTGACTAACGTGCTTATTTCAGCGAGATAAGCATATCAGAAGACTAAAATCTCACCTTCACCAGATGACATAACTTTTGATGCTGGTTAAATTCAAATGCTTCTTTCAACGAGTTCAGCACCTCAGAAGCCAAAAATCTTAACTTCACCAAATGACACAACTTTTTATGTTCGTTTGACTAACATGCGTATTTAAGTGAGTTAAGGACTTCGTAAGACCAAAATCTCAACTTCACCAAATGAGTCAACTTTTGATGTTGTTTTGACTAACGTGCTTACTTCAGCGAGATAAGCATATCAGAATACCAAAATCTCAATCTCACCAAGACACTCAACTTTTGATGCTGGTTTGACTTGTATGCATACTTCAGCGAGATAAGCAGATCAGAAGACTCACATCTCAACTTCACCAGAGGACCCACCTTTTGATGTTGATTTGACGAAAA
>NW_025966822.1:0-30526 GCF_021869965.1 Rhincodon typus | reverse complement strand
GATGTTGGTTAGTGCCTGTTGGGTAAGATGCCATTCAAATAATCCATTCAAAAGATGGCACCGCTGATATTGCGGCACTTCCTCAGTACCGCTGAATAACACAGGCATAGGTTATAGTCTCTGGATGGATTTAAACCTTCCTTCAGCTGGGTCAGAAACCACAAAGTCCTTTCCTAACATGGGCTGCAGCAGCTCACCCTCGCCTTCCCAAGAATAGGAATGAACAAGAATATTGGTCTTGCTGCTGACACTCATGTACCTTAAACAACTTTTTTAAAAAAGTGTAAGATATTATTAAGCTGGAGAAGGTTCAGAAGAGATTTACCAGCATGTTACCGGGTATGGAAGGTTTGAGTTATAAAGAAAGTCTGTATAGGCTGAGACTTCTTTCACTGCAGCGTAGGAGGTTCAGAGGTGACCTTCGTAGAAGTTTATAAAATCATTAGGGATATGGATAGGATTAATGGTGCGTGTCTTTTCCCTAGGATGGGGAATTTCAAGACTAGGGGACACAGTTTTAAGGCGAGAGGAGAGAGATTTAAAAAAGATGAGGGATAAATTTTTTGCACAGAGGGTGTATTGCGTGTGGAATGAACTTCCAGAGAAAGTGGTGGTTGTGGGCACAATTACAACATTTAAAAGACGTTTATGTAAGTACCTGAATAGGAAAGGTTTTGGAAGGATATAGGCCAAAAGCAGGCAGGTCGTGCTCGTTTGGTTTGGGACTTTTTTCGGTGTGGCTTGGTTAGACTGAGGCATCTGTTTCCGTGCTGTATGACTCTATGCGGGTGTGATCAACTTGAGTGACAGAAGACAATATTTCAAGTTTTTAAAGAAGGGATTCGTCGAATAAAATGAATATTGAGCTGCTGGTATGTATTGATTGGGCACGGTTTCTGGAATGGAATTTTGTTTTTCATCTTTCAGTGAAAAAGCAGAGGAGGAAGTGATGACACACTTGAATCCACTGAAAGTTCTGCATCGCGTCGAGCATTTGATGGAAGAAGACAGTATAATAGTGACTGATGGGGGTGACTTTGTGGGAAGCGCTGCCTATATCTTGAAACCCCGAGGTCCTCTCCGATGGCTCGATCCCGGTTAGTGCAAACTGAATTGGTGAAGGAGCCTCTGGGGACTGGGTGAATCGGTGAGATATGATGTTTCTGGTGGTGCTTAGCAGATCCTCTTTGGAAAGTGGATGTTGTTTAGAGCTGGCTAGAGTTCATTTCTGTGGTTTTATCACTTTTTATGGTTAGAAACTTTTTCTTGGATGGGGTACCAGCGAGTTGGTGCTTCTCAGAGAAGTTTGGGAGGCAAAGAATGTTTATTCTACAATCAAGTTATAATTTTGGAACTATTCAGGCATTAATCTTGCAATGAATTGTAGAACATAGCACCTTACTTCATTCTCAGGACATCTCATATGCCTTGCAATCTATGAATCACTTTTGAACAGTAATTGCTTTTATTAAGCAAATGCCCCAACCAATTTGATACAACAAGGTCTCATTCATAGCAAGATTGAAAAACCAGATAACCTGCTTTTAGCAAAGCAAGTTTGGTGAGAAACATAAACAAACATACAGAGATCACTGTGCTCTTCAAATAGTGCCAGGGATATTTTTACTTTAATGTTTTGTCTGAAGAGCATCATCTTGGGTTACTGCAGTAGTCCATCTGCGGTGTGCTGGAGATCTTCTTATGTTATGTGCTGCAGAATCTTGAAGGTGCAACCATGTCATATTTTCTATATCCATTTCAAAATTAACCTTAATATATCTGATCAGACGTGGAAGAGTGGGCAGGGTTTGCAGTATTGGAAGTAATCAGTAATGCAGAATATGATGCTGTTGAGTGAAAAGTGTTTTCACCTATTTGATGCTGGGTCAAGGCAGGTTATTTGGCATCTGGGGCAGCAAGGCATAGTTATGGCCTCCCTGGTACATCAGCAATCAAGGTGGTGATTGCCTGCTTGTTTGCAGTTTTATAAAGGTTCATAATCTGGAATAATCACTGGTCAGTTGATGATTTGTAGTGAGGGCAGGTTGATAACTGAATTGGAACATGGCTCCTTCACTGCTGCACTGAATGTTGTCCTATGTTCCTAATCCAACTGCTGGTCCCAGGCTTGAACCTATAATCATCTGAGCTTGAAAAGAAAAACTGAGCTGTTCTCTTCTCTCCCTCTGCACCCTCTACCCAAACACCAAGCTGCACACTGATTTAAGACCTCCATCCATCTTGTATTTTCCCAATTGTTTGTAAGCAGCGTCTGCATTTCTAGCAGATTGTTCATCTTGGGTCTTTTTGTTCCCAGGAGCTTTTGGCACACTCGGAGTAGGTGGTGGATTTGCACTTGGAGCCAAGCTTTGCAGACCAGAGTCGCAGGTCAGTACCTTCTGCCCTGATCCTTTACAGGAGCTGTGTGCACAAGGCTTAGAACTGATAGTGAGAAGTTATGACATGTTATAAAGAGTTTATCAAATTGTTTAAATGTCCTAGTTAAAATTTTTGGGTGACTTGAGAGAGCATGTATGACAGCAATCCAGCCAGCCAAAGTTTTGTCCAGTTAATGCTGTGTGTCTCCATCTGGCTTTTCATTTCTGATTCAACCAACCCCGACTATTGTTTTAAAGCTTTGCTCAGTGTCAACATTTCAGCAGAGGGATGCAGATCAGATCCCGGGAAATTGCCTGGTGCAAAGCCCTGGGTCCCCCACTGTTGTCTTGTAATGAGACTGGGCCAGTAAATTGCTTCTAGTTTGGCAAACGCAATCAGTATAAGGATTACTGCAATTGACAACTGTGTGGTACGGATGGGATCCACTTTCTTAAAGTCAGAATTAAGATCCATTATTCCAGAATTTTCAGGGAAGCTGATGCAGAGTTTGCAATGCACAGTGTTATTGGTACAGAAATGAAGTTCCAGTAATTTATGGCAAGAAGGAGCAGAGCTGTAAATTATGAATCATCACAAATTTGTACCAGTCAATGGGAGCTCACCCATAATCTCGCTGCAAGGTTCAAGAAGTTGCTGCATTTGTCATAATTAAAAATTGCTGCAGAAAATCAGGCAGTGGGGATTCACAGCATAAGGAGGTAGCTTTTAGACCCAACGAAATGTACACGCACCCAATCCAGGAAGTAAACGATAGGTGCTCGCACTGGCAGATGTTAGACTATGGGGCAAGGATTTTTAATTTCTGTTTGTTCTTGTGTTTCCATTGCTGCTCTATCTCATATCCGATCTTTCCCTCACTATTAATTTCATAGAATCCCTACAGTGTGGAAGCAGGCCATTTGGCCCGTTGGGTCCAAGGAGCATCCCATCCAGACCCAAGCCCTACCCTATTCCTGCATTCCTGCATTTCGCATGGCTAATCCACCTAGCCTGCACATTTCTGGACCTTATGGGCAATTTAGCATGGCCAATCCACTTAACCTGCACATCTTTGGTCTGTGGTAGGAAACCGGATCACCCAGAGGAAACCCACACAGTCAAGGGAAGAATGTGCAAACTCCATACTGACAGTCATCCAAGGCTGGAATCGAACCTGGGTGCCTGGCACTGTGAGGCAGCAGTGCTAACCACTGAACCCACTCCTTCTGGAATTGATTAATTGATTGATCGATTGATTTAAATTCAGGCAGTTTCTTTCAGTTGCTGTTGGCCAAGATTCAGCTGTCCCATTTCCCTCACCTTGAGTTTAGCAACTTGCATTTCCTGCAAACACCAGCACCAAATAAACTGGAACTGTTGGAGAAAGAAATCTTAACACGCAGCACTAAACTGTGAGGTGACTGTACTTAACAATTCTGATGGGAAACTGAAATCCTTACTGCACATCTGACCTCTTGTTCCTGTCTAGAGATTGCCGAGTTCCTCAAGTGTGTTCCCAGCACTTTCAGAAATTCGGAAACCTTCATGAATTTGAAAACACAAACTCATTTTTTAAAGTAAAAATGTGTGTTTGTGGGATCCTGAAGTGAGATATTGCTGTAGTGTTGGTCAGAGTCCAGACTTGCTGTGTTTTATTTGATATCTAGGTTTGGATTGTTTATGGTGATGGATCCCTTGGCTACAGCATTGCTGAATTTGACACATTCAAACGTCACCAGGTATGTGTCACACCTCTCTGCTAATATTAAATGGGCAATTATTAATATTTTAGTAATTTCTTGTTGCTAGCTACATAGAAAGGTTCACTGCTATCAGGAGTTGTCTCAGCAGTCTACAGACGTCTTCATTGAACATGAATTTGGGATGGTCAACCCATCCTGCTGCTGCTGTTATGAAAGCAATCCTTCTCCACGGTTGCTTTTCTAGTGGTTTCCTGTGCCACATGGTGCCCTCAGGTGAGTGAGTAGTGGTTCCTACGTGTTCCTGCCTGCTCCTACCTAGTGATTTGCTAATGTTTCGTTCCACACGGTCATTTTTTTGTGATGGGGACGTAATACAATTGCAACTTGTTATTGTGCCTGGACCTTGAGGAGAGCCTAGCCTTTAGTACGATGCCTTCAGACAAGTTTGTGATCAGATTAATAACTCCCCATTTGTAGAGTTATGGGTATGGACCAGCCAGTGTAGAGTGTGCTTTAATTCACTAAGGTCATTTAGGAAGACAGGAACTTGTTCTGATGTATTTTCAATCAAGTAGAGACAATTTTCTTATAAAAGGAGCAAAGCATGATTAAATATTCAGATAGCATGCGGGGGTGGCAATGGCCTAATGGCACTTTCACTAGACTATTAATCCAGAAACTCAGCTAATGTTCTATGAACCCGAGAGATTTTAAAAAAAATTGAAATTAAGAATCTACTACGACCATGAAACCATTATCGAATATTAGAAAAACCCATCTTGTTCATTAATGTCCTTTCGGGAAGGACCATCCCTGCCAGCCATAGCAATGTGGTTGACTCTCAACTGCCCTCCCAACAGATGTAGTAAGCCACTCGGTTGTATCAATCACTATGAAGTCTCAACAAAGAAATGAAACTGGGTGGATCACCTGGAAAAGACAGTGGCTGAAACAGCCCTATCGATTCTGCAGAGTCCTCCTGTTAAGGTCTAGAGCCAAAATTGGGAGAGTTGTCTCACAGACTAGTCAAGCCACAACTTGACCTAGTTGTACTCATTATGCCTTACAGAAAATGTCCCAGACACCAGCTTCACCGTCTCTGGATATGTCATGTTCCACCAGCAGGTCAGACCCAGCAGAGTGGGTGGACAGTTGGGAGGGAGTTGGCCTGGGAGTCCTCAACATTGACTCTGGACCCCATGAAATGAAATTTCATGGCTTCAATTTAAACATGAGCAAGGAAACCTCCTGCTGATTACCACATATCATCCTCCCTCAGCTGATGAATCAGTGCTTGGATGAAACGCTGAGGGTAACATGCACAAAAAGTACTCTGGGTGGGGGATTTCAACATCCACCACCAAGAGTGGCTGAGCAGCAGCACCATGATCGAGCTGGTCGGGTCCTAAAGGACAGAGCTATTAGACTGGGTCTGCAGCAGTGGTGAGGGAACCAACAAGAGGGAAAAACATACTTGACATCATCCTTACTACTGTGCCTCAGCAGATGCATTTGTCCATGACCGTACTGGTAAGAGTGATGACCTCACAGTCCTTTTGGAGACAAAGTCCTACCATCATATTGAGAATGCCCTCTATTGTGTTTTGTGGCACTATCACCGTGATAAATGGGACAAACTTCAAACAGATCTAGCAACCCAATACTGGGCATCCATGAGGCGCTGTGGGCCATCAACAGCAGCAAAATTGTATTCCGGCACAATCTGCAGTCTCATAGCCTTGCATATCACCACTCAACCACTACCGTCAAGCCAGGGGATCTTCCGTGGTTCAGTGAGCATGCAGGAGGGCATGCCAGGAGCAGCACCGGGCATACTTACTAATGAGGTGTCAACCTGATGAAGCTACCAAACAAGACTACTTGCATGCCAAACAGCATAAGCAGCAAGTGATAGATAGATAAGCAATCCCACAACCAACCGCTCAGATCTAAGCTCTGTAGTCATTCCCATCCAGCCGTGAATGGTGATGGATAATTAAACAGCTCACTAGAGGAGGACGCTCCATAAATATCCCCATTGTCAGTGATGGGGGAGCACAACAGATCAGTGCAAAAAAGACCCACTCACCACCCTGACTTGGAAACATATCACTGTTCATTTGCTGTCGCTGGGTCAAAATCCTAGAATTCCTTAAGAGCAATGTGGATCAAGCTACAACACATGTACTGCACAGTTCAAGAAGGCAGTTCACCACTACCTTCTCAAGGGTAACTAGGGACAGTCAGCAACACCCATGTCCCAGGGGTGAATTTTAAAAAAAACTGATGCTGTGTTGCTGCCTGTATCTTTACTGAGGTTAGTCTTGCTACCTTTATCACTCTGTAACTCTTCCTAGTACCTGTTACTAAGAAAGTCTCATTCATTCAGAGTATATGAGCATCACTGGTAAAGCTAGCATTTATTGTTCATCTCTAATTGCCCTTAGGACAGTGCCAATCTGCTCTTGAATGCCAAGGGATGTTCCTTGGTCATTTCAAAGGGCGCTGAAAGACTATGATATTTCTGTAGGCCTGGAGTCAGAGATGCCAGACCAAGTAAGACAGAAATCTTTTTCCTTCACAATTGTATGTTGGTTATTTAGATGGATTTTTACAACAAGCCTGGTAATTTCATGGTTACCATTATTGATATTAGCTTTCTCTTTCAGATTTCATTTGGTGTTGCTGCTAGTGATCTTGTTCCCTCACTGTCATCTCATGACCACTCCTTTTCCAAACAATTGAAAACGTATTTTTTAGATCAAGCCTGCTTTGACAAATGCTGCAGGTAGTTGAGGAGATGCATTTAAAATTAATTTTCTCACTCGTTATTGATGTGTGTTCTTTCAGATTCCTGTAATCGCCTTGGTTGGCAATGATGCTGGCTGGAGCCAGATTTCCCGAGAGCAGGTTCCTTTGTTGGGCAGCAATGTGGCCTGTGGCCTGGCATACACTGGTAAGTGGCTGGATCTTCAACTGTGGTAATACAGAACTGAAAATATACCTGTTCTGTCTTATAAAGCTTGTCCAAGCACCCCTTCTGCTTTCATATTGATAACAGGCAGACACATAGAAGAGAGGAAGGAGTTTGCTTCACATTGTATTCAATTCCATGTGAAAAGCAAATGGCTGTTTAATAATTTGCAAGCTGTCTAACTGCTGACTCTGAGCCAGTTTGACTAAGCAGACCAGTGCTAATGGTTGCGTATGTAAAGCAAAAATTTGACTTTTTAACTTCACTCTTTTATTCGTGCTGTTCAGTTACTCCAGTGTTAACTTGGAAATTAACAGCTTTTGCTTAACTTCTGCTAATAAACCTGTTAAGTTCCTGAGTAAGGGAACGAAACCATTAAAGGTACCAATCGCTCAAATCAAAGGTGATTATATGGACCTTGTGTCCTTCCAAGTGGTTTCAAGGAGCACACTCAGAGTAAGGGAATATTTGAGAGGATAAAGTCCAATCCTCTTGTCATATATTTCCATGGGGCTAACAGCGGTCATGGAGACCACTGTTAACCCCAGTTGCTGCAAGCATTCTTAGCATTTGGAAGGACAATGACTTTGATATGTCTTTGCTCCACAGATTATCATACAGTTGCTGAGGGATATGGCGGTAAAGGCTTTCTACTGAACCGGGAAAATGAAGATCAGATGGACGATCTAATACAGGCTGCTCAGGGGGAATGCAGGAAAGGGAATCCGACCCTCATAAATGTTCTGATAGGAAAATCGAACTTCAGGGAAGGCTCCATCTCTGTGTAATAACTCCTTCTGTATATATCATGGATTTGCTGTAACGTGTGTGCCTTGCCCCATTATAATCTTGTCCTAGTGGCATAGACAGAAAACAGAATGGCGAAAGGTTGTATATGATCATGCAATAGCATTTAATGCACAAGGTACTTAATCAAAGACTAATTTACATGAACTACCACTGATATTTTGATTTTATTTTTGTTTTTTAGTAAAAGAAATGAAGGTATATTTTATTAATTTTTAAGTTGATCTGTGTGTTAAATTTGTTGAGTCCATAATACTGTGTAGCTTGGAACTGGTTAACAGTGGTTTTCATTGCAGTTCCTGGGAGCCACTTGAACAATCTCTCTCTTTGTCGGAGGAACCTCAAGGTTCTTGCTGCTGGGTTTGCTTGTGTGTGCTGAAAGAGCTGGAGCATGGTGCTGTTTCCACCCCAGCAAAGAAAAAGGATCTGGAAGCAACATGATCCTTGCACCATGAATCAGAGGCACTGGCTAAAATAAAGAGTGAGCCCGTTTCTTTTAGTTTCTGTTCACTCTGGTTTGCTTGGTAAGTGCATGGCATCCCCTGCCTGTGGTAACATGATGGGATCCCGGAGCTGGTTGTTAAATGGCAGTCATCGCGCACCCCCTCCCAGATAGGAGCTGCTCCATCAGGAAGAATCTTAGCAAACTGCAATTCCAAAGTTGCTCGATGGTTATCAACCTCGCTGCAGCCTCTTTACATCCCATTTTTGTAGCAGTGGTGACAATGCCTGTACAAAGTTCTGGTGTGGATGATAGTGACACCATGTTGTACATGCCACAGTGAAGCTTTTTTGTGATCAGGTCCATTCTTGACCCTGTTGGTTTTCCCACGTGCTCTGCAACTGGTTTTTCCACGTACTCTGCCACTTGCCTCCCCACGTGCTCTGCCGCTTGAGAGGTCAGAGACAGATCTTTCTGGCCACCATCCAGAAGATGTTTTTGAATATAAGAAAGCAACTCAGGAACTTCTAGCAATCCTCACAAGTGAGCAGTTGTGAGTTTGTAGGTGCCAGTGGGTGCTTTCTGAGAGTTACTGCTTCTACTTTAAAAGTTTGCAACAAGATGTGAAAAGACCAGTGACAGGACCATTGCTGTCTAATCCATGCAATGCTCCATTCTTCACGCTCTCTTATAAATTAAACTGAATCATTGAACTTCTTTGTAAATTTCTCTGCATTTAATTTAGATTATTTTTCTTAACTTTGTAAAATGAAAGCTATTTCAATAGTAGGCTGTTTAAAATTCATTCTTTCAAATTAATGCTCATAGTTGATCCAAATAATTAGCCATTTCCTCCTTTTTAATCACTGAGAGACGGAGAAATGTCTGCATTACTTCAATACTTCTAAACCCCGCATTGCATGTTATGCACTGATTTACCTAATCTTTGGTTACATTCAATCATTGATTTCGGACAACTCCACTTTTAAGCTGTTACCTAGACTCTTTACTGAGGCGTCAGTACATTAATCTGTCAGTGCATTACATAAGCAACAAGACTTCTGAACACTTTGTAAGCCATGAATTTTCGTATTGTCCTAAGTGCTCTCTGTTTGATTGTGGAAGACTCCAGCTTGTGGATTACAGAAGCAGCATGACCATTTTGAATACAAATATGAGCTGAATTTCACCTGATATTTAGAAAATGCTACAAAAGCTCAGCAGGTCTGGCAGCCTCTGTGGAGAGAAATCAGAGTTAACTTTTCAGGTCCAGTGACCCTTCCTCAGAACCCTTTTGAATGACTTGAACTGTTTTGAACAGTTTGTTCTCCCAATCTTCAGGTTTTCTTTTAATTGTGTATTGCCCATTGTAGATTTTATCTTCAGTTCTTCCTTGGTGTTGGTACCTGCCAACCTCTTGAGCAAAGGATTTTCAACAGTAGAAAATATTTTAAGTAATTACTAGATCATTGGCTGTATAAGGATATGGTGCTTGAAGAAAATACAAGTTATTGGCTCAAAGACCAGTACATGAGCTACCAATGAATGATACTACTTTCTAGACAATCTGTTGTTTGTTGTTTGATGTTTTATGTTTTAGAAATATAGCAGGTTTTTGACTCTTCTCCTATTATGAGAATCTGTAACTAATGTGTTCCCAGACACTTCTACGTGATAGCAGTTTGTTTACTAAATCTGGTTTTGGCTGTCTCCACCACATCTCCCTTCAGTATTTGGTGATGGGTCTTTCACCTGTTAGTGAGATAAGTCTTTCACTTCATTGCAAGTTCTCTGATAAACACCATGTGTGGATGTAGTGTCATTGCGACCATTCTATTAATAGCACTCTGATCCACTCAGTGATCATGCCTCCCAGCCTTGATGCTGGGGATGCAACTTTCTCCCTCTTGCTAATTGACCTCGGAATATTAGGAATAGAAGAATGTCATTCAGCCTCTTGTTCCAGCGTTCACATAGACTAGGCTGGTCTGTGCCCTATTTGTCCAAATGAGCTGAATTTCACCTGATATTCTTGCCTGAAGAAAATCAGTTGAACTCCATATTGAAAGCTCCATTTGGTTCCTGCCATCCTGGCCTTTTGAATGGGAACATTCCACATTTTTTTGCTAACTTGTGCCTAAAAAATGTGATTCTTGATTTTGCTGCTGAACTGACAGGCTCTAATTTTTAAAGTCTGATCCCTTGTTCTTGATTCTTCAATCTGAGGAAATAGTTTCTTTATATCTAGCATGTTAAGAGGAATTGATCGAACAGAAACACCTCTACCAGATCACTCCTCAATCTTCTGGGTTGATAAGTCATGTTTACCCCAGCTGTTCTTGTAATTTAATCCTTAATAAACATGGTGGGACTTACGTATGCTTAAATTTAAGGAGCTTTTAATTTAAATTATGTGTTTAATCTTCATGTTCATACTTTGTAGTTTATCTTCTTGTCAGCTTGATGTCTGTGTTCCTGCTTCTCATTTACCAAATTTTCATCAGCATATCACATAGTTGATTTTGCACACATTTCTAGAGTTTGCGTACTCAATTGCTTTAATTGTGTGATATTTATCCTCTATTATTCCTGATTTTGATATTCTTCTAGTACTGATAGCTATCTGCTGTGAACAGTGATATTTGTGACAATGGCCACTAAAGCGAATCACCTTGCTCACACATCACACTGCTCAAAGTAAGTGGTGATAACAAGGTTGGCATTGCCATGTCAACATTTATGTTGATACAGTAGGTTTTTGGTATCAGTCTGCAGAGATGGATTGATTCCTCTTCCCTTGGTTGAAATAAATAGGATTTTGTCATAAGTGGATTTGACATAATTGGGCAGAGTTGCTACGTGCTTGCATAAAGCAAGTTCTGAAATTAACCTGTGTTCAGGAAATTGATGTTAATGTCAAAAGCCTGGAAAGCAGTCTGTTTACTTAAGCAGGTTCATATGAAATTACTTTGTCCTAATCTAATGCTACGTAATGTCTCTCCTCAAATTGTAAATTTAACTGTAATGTATTAAGTGTTTGTTGGCTGAGATTCAAATACCTTCATGTTAAGGCGGTAATTAATTGAATGGTAGTGAAGCAAGTGTAGGAATGTTAGTTTGCCCCAAGATGGCAGTGGTGGCCTTTGGAAGTCCACTAGTTGTACCTGGTGCTTGCTGCTTTCATTGGATGTCTGGATTTCTTCCTGATGTTGCAGAGTTGGCTGTCTATTGGCTAGTTGGACAAATAATTGATGCAGTTAAAACTCAAAGAGGATGTTCTGATCATACTTGTCATATACCTATTGAATTAAAGGTTTAATGCAGTCAGCATCAAATTACAATTATAGGTTTTAGATTGTCCAAGAAACTCCTTTCTGTGTGACTGACTACTTAACAAAGCTTTGAGATCTGTTGATTTTTCTTAATGTTTCTTAATTCTTAACAATTCTTCATTTTTAACAATTCTTAACAAATTCATGGTGCTAATGGATTTGGGGAATAGGGTCATTTCTAGCTGTATTCCGTACTGAGGATGACAATTACCAGCACTTGGGGCAGCACGGGAAATTTATTTCCAGCACCTTTTGGTGGGTGTTGCATTAGTGTTGCTGGATGGAACTTGTCATTCAGAGATTTGCTGGTGTAATTGGAGGCTGGTGACTGTGCTCTAAAGTGACCACGAGTCCCTGCCGTTTCTGTTGGGTCTTGTGGTGTTGGAGTTAGTGCAGTGGGGTCAAGAGGAACCATTTGAATTGTGTAACTTTCTGTCAGTTCTTTCCATGCCAGAGTTCTTCGCACTGCACTTAAACCACACCTGACTTTTGCAGAGTTTCAGAAGTGCCACTAACTTGGGGCTTGCGCATCCCTTCCCTTTGTAGAAATTGGACAATTGACTACTTCTGTTGTGTTGTGACTACTTCTGCAGTCTGGACGTGAGGAACTGAGAAACAGCGGAGATCAGGATGGAATTTTAACATCTAATCAGTTGACGATTAGCGTTTGGATTTATTTTGAAATTCTTAAAAGAGCATGTTTAAATTTAATAGGTAATTGTGGACTAGGTTAAGTTCTACCTCCATTTATAAGTAAATGCTGCGTTTTATTCTGTACCTTTACTGTGCATTGAAATATTAAAAGTCTTCTTTACAACCTGAGTCTTGCTGTGTAATTCATGCTCTTCAGGGAATCTTACTGTTGTACACACTATATGTAATTGTGCAATACATCTCCCTCCATGTTCCTTCTTGCCTAACAGTAAGAGCTGTTTGGCTAATTATTTGGAATCATTACCATTGTTTTGTGACAGTGTATTGCTAGCATTTGAGTCGGAGTGTTATCCGCACTCTTGGACTTGAGTTCATTGTGTAGACCGTTGTGCTAACCAGTCACCATATATGGCAAAGTGAAAATCCAGAAAACTCTAATTGTATCTCTATTTGGCCACGTGATCTCTCTACTTCGTGAGCTTTTAACCTTTTCTGCCTTTGCCTTTAGTCTTTGATAAAATGGTAAAATTTCCTACGATTGGGGAAGCATGTGAGGGAATTGAAACTTTTCATGCTGTAAGTAAATGTACAGGAGACATATTTATTTTTATTGAGAATGTATTTGTTCCCAGAGTGACAGCTGATTTGAGTGACCTCCACATTCCCAATATCTTTAATGTCCTCCAGCCTCAGTACCCTCTAAGCCCTGGCTCCTCCAATTCTGAACCCTTACATGTCCCCTTTCAGATCAACAGGTTCTAAGCTCTGGAATTCCATGTTTAGAATTTCTGATGTCTCCACTTCTTTCTCCTCTGCACCCAATTTTCAGATTTTTTTTTTTAAATAACTTACTTGGGGGGGTGGTTTTTAAAAAGAATGTGAGCAGAAGTAGGTCATTTGATCCATCAAGCTTGTTCTCCCATCTGGTTCACTGATGTCCTTTAGGGACGGAAACTGCCGTCCTTACCTGGTCTGGCCTGCGTGTGACTCCAAACGTGCAGCAATGTGATTGATTCTTAACTGCCCTCTGGACAAATAGGAATGGGTAATAAATGCTGGCCTAGCTCATTACGCTCTCACTTTACAAAAATTCAACATGGTCATGACTGATCCTCTAATTCAATGCTGCAATCCCACCCTCTCTAAATATATTCAGTAACTTTGCCTCTGTAGCCTTCTGTTATAGAGATTTCTACAGATTCCCCTCCTCTTAACTGAAGAAATTTCTCCTATCTCAGTCTGAAATGGCTGACCCTGCATCCTTACACTGTGATCCCTTTTTCTGAAAACTCCACCCCTTGTCCAGTCTGTCTAGCTCAGTCAGAATTTTGTACGTTCTTCATTCTTCTTCTTTCTATTAAGTACAGACTCAGTCGACCCAAATCTCTCCTTGTATGACAAACCTGCTATCCCAACAAACATAACAGATCTAAGCTCTGCAGTCCCGCCTCATCCAATCACAAATGGTGGTGAATAATTAAGCAACTCACTGGAGGGGGAGGCTCCACAAATATCCCCAACCTCAATGCTGAGACAGCCCAACAAACGGTGCAAAATATAAGGCTGAGGCGTTTCCAGCAATCTTCAGTCAGAAGTGCCAAGTGGATATCCATCTCAGCCGTCTCCAGTGGTCCCCACCATTACAGATACTAGCCTTAAGCCAATTCAATTCGCTTCATATGACATCAAGAAACAGTTGAAGGCACAGAATACTGCAAAAGTTGAGCCCTGACATTCTAGCAATAACACTAAAAACTTCTCATCCAGATTTTGCCACTCCCCCAGCCAATATCATCCAGTAGTTACAACACCAACATCTACTGGACTATATGGAAAATTGCCCAGGTATGTCCTATACACAAAAAGCAGAACAAATGTACACGTTACGGTCTCCTTACTTGAGAAAGAATGACCTGGCATTGGAGGGGGTGCAGAGGAGGTTCACTCGGTTGTTTCCGGAGTTGAGAGGTTTGGCTTATTGAAGAGAGATTGAGTAGACTGGCACTATACTCATTGGAATTTAGAAGAATGAGGGGGGCTGTTATAGAAACATATCTGTTCCCTTCATAATTTTATTAGATAGAAGCAGGGAGGTTGTTTCCACTGGCAGGTAAAACTAGAACTAGGGTGCATACTCAAACTAAGCAGATTTAGAACTGAGTTGAGGAGGAATATGTTCACCCAAAGGAACTCCCTGCCCACTGAAGCAGTTGAGACTACCTTGCTGAATGCTTTTAAGGCAAAGATAGGTTTTTGAGCAGTGAAGGAATTAAAGGCTACAGCAAGCGGGCGGGTAAGTGGAGCTGAGTCCACGAAAAGATCAGCCATGATCTTATGGAATGGCAGAGCAGGGTTAACAGGTCTGAAGGCTTACTCGTGCTCCTACTTATGTTAAATCAATCCAGCAATTTCTTCCCTATCAGTCTACTTTCAATCATCAGTTAAAGTGAGAAGTCACATGACACCATATTCTAGTCCAACAGGTTTATTTGAAATCACAAGCTTTTGAAGCCCTGCTCCTTTGTCAGGGAGGACTTCACCTGATGAAGGAGCAGCGCTCCTGAAGCTTGTGATTTCAAATAAACGTGTTAGATGAAAACATGGTGTCATGTGACTTCTGATTTTGTCCACTCCAGTCCAACACCAGCATCTCCACGTAATGGAAGATGTAATCAAAAGTGCTATCAAGCTGCACCTTCTTATCATTAACCTGCTCAGTGACACTCAGTTTGGGTTCCACCAGGGCAACTCAGCTCCTGCTCTCATTACAACCTTAATTCAAACATGGGCAAAAGAGCTGAATTCCAGAGGTGAGGTGAGAATCACAGCTCTTGACATCAAGGCAGCATTCAACCAAGTTTGGCATCAAGGAGCCCTAGCAAAGTTAGAATCAATGAGTATCAGAGGGCAAACTCTCCAGTGGTTGGAGTCATATATGGCCATAGGACAATGGCTCTGGTTGTTGGAGGTCAGTCATCTCAGCTCCAGAACATCTCTAGGAGTTTTCAGGGTAGTGCCCTAAGGTCCAAACATCTTCAACTGCTTTGTCAATGGCCTTCCCTCCATCATAAAGTCAGGAGTGAGGATATTTGCTGATGATTATACAATGATCCACACCATTCAAAACTCCTCAGATAGTGAAGCAGTCCATGTTCAAATGCAACAAGACCCGGACAATATCCAGGCTTAGCTAACAAATGGCAAATAACATTTACTCCAAACAAATGCTATCATCAATAAGAGATGATCTAACCACTGCCTTGACATTTAATGGTGTTACCATCATAGAGGGGGATTCAATCAACTTCCTTGGGGGCTTACCATTGACCAGAGACTCAACTGGACTTGCCACATAAACACAGTGGCTACAAGAGCAGGTCAGAGGCTAGGAATCCTGCAGCGAGTAACTCACCTCCTGACTCCCCAAAGCCTATCCACCATTGATACAACACAAGTCAGGAGTGTGATGGAATACTCCCTACTTACCTGGATGGGTGCAGCTCCAACAACACTCAAGAAGCTCGACACCATCCAGGACAAAGCAGCCCGCTTGATTGGCACAACATCCACTCCCTTCATCACCAACGCTCAGTATCAGCAGTGTGTACTATCTACAAGGTGCACTGCAGAAATTCACCAAAAATCCTCAGACAGCATCTTTCAAACCCAAGACCACTTTCATCTAGAAAGACAAGGGTAGCAGATACATGAGAACACTATCACCTCCAAGTTCCCCTCCAAGTTGCTCACCATTCTGACTTGGAAATATATCACTGTTTCTTCACTGTCGTTGGTTCAAAATCCTGGAATTACCTTCCTAATGGTGGACTGGCAGCGGTTCAAGAAGGCAGCTCACCAGCACATTCTCAAGGGCAATAAGGAACAGGCAATAAATGCTGGCCAGCCAGCGACGTCCACGTCCTACAAAGTGAATAAGTAAAAAAGAAACCTTTTCCACTCCTAACTTTTCCCAGTTCTGGTAGAAAGTCACAGACCTGAAACATTAACTTTGCTTCTCTCCACAAATGGGGTGGAGTAGTTATGACGTTTTCGGTTTTTATTTCAAATTAGCCAGTCATTTGAATGTGTTGCCGTTTGACAAGTAAGTTCTTGTGACATGACTCAAGAATCATTGCCTCATTAATTCCGAAATGCTTTGGGAGCAGCAGGGGAGGTGAAGAGATCTCCTAATGATGTCACAAGTACTATATAAATGCAAGGCCTGGATGATTTAAGATTCTGAATCTGGGAATACTGATTAGTGCAAGAACAGCATTAAGCTGTTTATCAGGAAAATTTTCTATGTTGGCTCCATGGCTTCCCTCGGGTGGTTAGTGCACAGTATGATTAACTACTTTCATTGATATTCTCGGGTGTTTAATTAGGCTGGTCCCTATATGGCAGTAGATCGTATCTCTGCAATCAGTGCCCATGAAGGGTTTCCCTTGCTGCCTAAACTGCAGTTTATGGGTTGAGTGCTCCTCATTCAGTAGAGGACCAATGTAGGATAGGGCTGTGGTAGTACTGTACAAACTGAAGACATTTATTACACCCTGACCATAGCTTCATTGTCCCCTGCAGATAGTGAATGTATGACACATTCTGCAATACATTATTGTGCGTGATCTGCAGTCTGCATCCTATTGCAGTGACTTGAATTGAAAAAGGTTTGATTTGATTTAGAGTTATACAGTCATAGAGGTGTACAGCATGGAAACAGAATTAGATGCAGTATTGGTGCCTGCCCAAGCCTTGCTCCCTAAGACGAAATCCCAAAGTCTTTCAAAAGCATGTCAATAGTAAAAAGGTGATAAAAGGAGGAGTAGGGTTAATTTGGGACCAAGAAAGACATTTACATTCAGAGGCAAGAGGCATGGCTGAGGTATTAAATAAATACTTTGCATCTGTCTTTATCTACAGGGTAGATTCTGCCCAGACCATGGTTACAAAAAAGGAATCCCAGTCACAAGAAAGGGTTAAGATTAATAAGGTGGAGGTATAAGATAGAGCCACAGGTGAGATCTCAGAAGACTGGACCATAGCCAAAGTTACGGAAGGGCAAGAGCAGTAATCCAGGAAATTATACCCCTGTGAGCCTTACATCAGTGGGAGAGAAATTATTAGAGAAGGTTCTTAGGACAGGATTTACTCGCATTTGGAAAATAATGGACTTATTAAGGATAGTCAGTATGGCTTTTATGTGAGTGAGGTCTTGTCTGTCCGATCTGATTGAGTTTTTTTATGGAAGTGACAAAGATGATTGATGAGGATAGGCAGTGGATGTTGGTTATATTGACTTCACTAAAGCATTTGACAAGGTCCCTTATAGTGGGCTGGTCCAGAAGATTAAGTCATGTGGGATCTATGATGAGTTGGTAATTGACTTGGCCATAGAAGACAAAAGGTAATTGTGGAGGGGTGTTTTACTGACTGGAGGCCTGTGACCAGTGCTGTTCCAAAAGGATCAGTGCTGGGACTTTGACTGTTTGTAGTACATTTATGAAAACGATTTAGATAAAAATATAGGTGGTCTGATTAGTAAGTTTGTAGACAACACGGAAATTGGTGGGGTTGATGATAAAGTAGTAAAGAAGGCAAGCATGCCTTCATTAGTCAGGGGATTGAGTATTAAACTTGGCAAATCATGTTGCAGCTGTGTAAAATTTTAGTTAGGTCACATTTGGAGAATTGTGTGCGGTTCTGGTCACCACACTATAGGAAGGGTGTGGAGGCTTTGGAGAGGGTGCAGAAGAGGTTTAACAGGAACTTACCTGGATTGGAGTGTGTTAGGTATAAGTAGAGGTTGGATAAACTTGGATTGTTTTTGCTAGAGCAGGCTGAGGGGCAACCTGATAGAATTGTATACAATTGTGGGAGAGATGGATAGAGTGGAAAGTTCGGGTTCTTTTTTTCCCAGGGTGAAAATGTCAAATACAAGGGGGCATACATTTAAGGTGAGAGGAGGAATGTTAGAAGATGTGCAAGTAAGGTTTTTTTTAACATAGAAGGTGGTAGGCGCCTAGAATACACTGCCAGGGGAGACGGTAGAAGCAGATACTGTAGCAGTGGTTAACATTTAGATAGACATATGATCAGGCAGAGAATAGAGAGATACAGACCATGTGCAGGCAGATGGGATTAGTTTAGAATAGCATCATGGTCAGTGCAGACAATAGTGTACTGAAAGGCCTGTTCCTGCTGTGTTCTGTGTTCTGCTGGGGATAATTGTCAATATTTAAAGTTGAGAAAGCAGCAGCACCGGATGAGACACATCCAAAAATAATGAAGGCAGGCAGTGCAGGAGAGGTTTTACAGAAATGGTTCCAGGGATGAGAATAGGACAGTTCCAGTGCAAAATGCTTCACAGTTGAACACAAGATAAGCCAAATAGCGTACTCTACCACCCCACCCTCGGTATTTTGGTGTAGATATTAGTCGTGTTACTGGAAAGAGTTCACTGACTGAAATGACTAGCATGACCTGGAGAATATGCACAAAAGAAGCACCTTCCCTGATTATTTAATGAGTTTAGCAGCTGGAAGGATCACAAAGCCAGTGAAACAAAGAACAAGTAAGGAAAGGACAACAGGCCCATGAATCAAGGAGAGACACAAAGTCCCACAGAACATATCTCTGTGTGAACGTACTCCATATAGATGTTGTTGATGGGCTCGGTATTCTGTTTGTTTATATCATCATCATAGAATCCCTACAGTGTGGAAACAGGTCCTTCAGCCTAACAAGTCCACACTGACCCTTAGAGCATCCCACCCAGACCCATTTCCCCTATAACTCACTCAATCTACACATCCCTGAACACTACGAGCAATTTAGCATGGCCAATCCACCTAGCCCGCACATCTTTGGACTGTGGGAGGAAACGCCATGCAGACACAGGGAGAACGTGCAAACTCCACATGGTCATCCAAGGGTAGGATCGAACCCAGGTCCCTGGCGCTGTGAAACAGCTCTGCTTTAAAAAATAAGTCTAGAAATTAAAAAGAGGAATTAAAATTCCAGCAAGCTCTCATAAACAGCAATGTGATAATGACCGGGTATTCTGTTTTATAGATCTCGTTTAAGGGATCAATAGTGGCCAGAACCCCAGTGAGAACTTCCCTTTGCTTCCACAATGGTGCCTTTTGGGATCTTCTACATTACCTTGAGAAGGCAAGCAGGATGTCAGTTTCACGTCCCATCTGAAAGACACCCTCTTGGACAGTGCAGCACCAGAAGGTCAGCCTAGATATACTGTTCATGGGGTTGTAGACATGCTCACCAAGCTGGTGTGTTTGGTTGCAGACGTTTCGTCCCCCTGCTAGGTAACATTGTCAGTGCGTCTCCGGTGAAGCGTCGGTGTTCTGTCCTGCTTGTTATTTATATGCCTCGGTTTGCTGGGGTGTTTGGTATCACTTCCAGTTCTGTTTCTCAGTGGTTTGTACACAGGGTCAAATTCAATGTGTTTGTTGATGGAGTTCTGGTTAGAATACCAGGCCTCCAGGAATTTCCTGGTGTGACTCTGTTTGGCTTGTGCAATTATCGATGTGTTGTCCCAGTCAAATTCGTGTCCCTCGTTGTCCATGTGGAGTGAGACAAGTGAGAATTGGTTGTGTCTCTTGGTGGTTAGTTGGTGTCTGTGTATCTGTATTGTCCGTTTTCTTCCGGTTTGGCCAATGTAGTGTTTCTCACAATCCTTGCATGGTATTTTGTATATTACACCAGTTTTGGGTATGGGATCCTTTACTTTCGTCAGTAGCTGTCGTAGGGTGGTTGTTGGTTTGTGGGCTACGCTGATACCTGAAACAAAACTGGAGGTGGTACCAAACACCCCAACGAACTGAGGCGTATAAATAACAAGCGGGACAGAACACCAATGTTTCACCGGAGGCACACTGACGATGTTACCTAGCAGGGGGACGAAATGTTTGCATACAAACACAACGCTTGGCGAGCAAGTCTACAACCTCATCCACAACCCGAGCTACAAATCTTCTTGAAAACTTTAAACTGTTCATGACTCTGGGATGAGGAATGAACCCCACACATCCTGACTCAGGGAACTGGATTTGCCCTGGTAAATGGCTGACACACAAGCTGCTTTGTACTGAAACTCACACACCAAGAATAACTTCTTTTTCTATTCATTTGTGGGATGTGGGCATTACTGGCTGGTCAGCATTTATTGCACGTCCCTAGTTGCCCTTGAGAAGGTGGCGGTGAGCTGCCTTCTTGAACTGCTGCAGTCCATGTGCTGTGGGTTGACCCACAATGCCATTATGGAGGGAATTCCAGGATTTTGATCCAGTGACAGTGAAGGAACAGTGATATATTTCCAAGTCAAACTCAAACTTCTTTTAGTGATTTTACCTCTGAGCAGATTTCGCAGTTCACAGCCATTGGAGGGATCTGTAATACAGACATAGGCTGTCGCTAGGAATTAAACTGTCTGAACTGCCTTGTGTGGGACACTGATGGTGGGTCTCACCACTATAGTCTGGGCTGGAACAGAATAGGAGGAACACACATGGTGACACAGCGACAACAGAAATATAATAATTACTCCCCTCCTCCCTTTAGTACTTGGCAGGGGAGGAAAAAGGTGCTTGTTAATTTGCCTGAAATGCGACCTCTATTTTGCCATCCTGTTCAACTTGACATCATGTTAAATAATACTCATAGACAGCCCTTACTTGGTAATGTGTGTGCCCCCTCAACACCGTGTACACAACAGTCAGTTACTGACTGTTTTCTTAGGAAATGAATTTGATTACACACTTCTATATAATGCAAAACAGGCCTGAGCATTGTGCAGTGGTGCCAATAACATAATCTCCATTGTAGTGTAGTCCATGACTTAAATCCTTTATCAGCTCCATATGTGACCAGGCCACAGGATACCATAGAGGACAGTGTCCCCTCACTTTCCCTCTTCTGTCTCACTTCAACCCTCCTCCCTCCAACTCCAACTCCACACAAACTCCAACTAGTTGTATTGTTCAACAAGTTGTTCCAGAATAATTGCAAAACCTTTAAAAAAATACCATTCAATGTCATTCATATTTCAGGACGTAGCATGTAAAAACTAATGAAGTACTTTTGGAAATGTAGCCTGTTTCATAACAAATGAAACAGTGACATAGTGGTAATGTTACTGGATTAGTAATCCCGAGGTTTGAATTAATATCCGCAGGTCACAGATTCAAATCCCACTGCCGCAGCTGGTGGGATTTACATTCAAATAAGCTTTGGAAATGAGAGCTAGTCTCAGCCATGGTGACCATGGAAACATTGCTATTTGTCATAAAATCTCACCGGGTTCACTCACATCCTTCAGGGAAGGAAAGTTACTGTCCTTACCTTGTCTGGCCTACATGTGACTCCGGTCTCATTGAAATGTGGTTGACACTTTAAGTGCTGTCTGAAGTGGCCCAGCAAGCTACTCCATTCAAGGACAACTAGGAATGTGGAGCAACTGCCCATGTCCCATGAAAGAATAACACCGTGACAAACACTGACCGCACCTGGAGGACCTAGACGCTCTTTGGTTTACCTGAAACTTGTTGGTCTTCCAGAGAAAGGAGGTGACCTTGACCAAGTGTTGCAGACTGGCATGTTCCAAGGTCCAAGACTACATGCTGAGGGATGTACTAAAGCTTGGGGCAACTGCTGCCAAGGTGCAGTGGGGGAAAGACCACTGTCTGAGGTCTTCCTGTTGAAGGTAAATGGTGGGGTCTGTTCAGTTATCAGACCCTCCCAATGCCTCAAATGCATATAAATATAGCCTTGGTTAAGTAAGAGATGCCTTTGGTTTGTTTGTTGGATAAAGCCAAACTCTGATGTTTGTTTGTTTCCCCATATGGTACTTTCCAGAACTGAACTGCATTAATGACGATAAAGATATTTTTTATGAATAAAGTACATTTTTGATATTGAAAAATTCCCATGAAAGAATAATAAAAAGCAAATCTAGAGTAAGAAGGGGAAGTAATTTCTTCTCCCCTTTCTCTTCTTGAAGCTAAAACTAAATTCTGAAGAAAATCAACTCAAATATAACTCAGAGATGGAGTAAATACTGACCTTATCAGTAACTGTTTATAAAACACGGGCAAGCAAACTCTTTCAGCCAATAGGTGGCAGCATTGACCAAGTTATATTAACCCCAACCCCAGGCAGCAGGATGTGAACTGAATCCTACTCAGGATCTACCAGTTTCCCACAGGCATTTTGTGGCTGTGTTGAATAAACCCAAGATATTCCTTGTTTACTCTGCCTTTCCCCTCACCAGCCCTGAACCCTCACCTCATGGCATGAAGGTATTCAGCACATAATCTAGACTGACACACCCAATGCTTCACTGAGGAAGTGCAGCACAGTCGAAGATATTGCCTTTCAGATGAGATAGTGAACTGAGGCCCTGCTCCCTGGCATTATTCATATGAACATATGAAACAGGAGCAGATGTAGACCATTCAGCCCCTTAATCCTACTCCACCATTCAATAAGATCATGGCTACATCGTGGTTTGAATTCCACATTCTTGTTAGTCCTGATAGCCTTTAATTCCCTTGCCTGACAAATCTATCAATTTCTGCATTAAAGATATTCAGTGACCACCTTCACACCACCCTCACCCCCATCCCCCAACCCAGGCTTCCACCACCTTCTGAGACAGAGAGTTCCAAATTTGCACAACTCTCAGAGAAAAAAATTCTCTCTACTGAAAGAGAGACACTGAGTTTTAAAATGGTGGCCCCTAATTCTGAATTAATTCACTGGGAGCATTCTTTGTCATGACCATCAGAGAGGACTAGCTGAGCTCTCCTATCACTAAACCAGACTAATCAGTTAATAAGTTATTGCAGGGACTAAACCCACAGTGAAGTGGCTCACCATTGTTGTTGGACAGTTAATGTAGACCAGGAGTGTTCTGTTGAGAGAGCTCAATCTACGAATTTCCCCTTTATTTTCCCCCTCAGTAGTTGCTGGGAAACATTGAATTTAAAAATTGCACTAATATTTGGCCCAGTCAGTATAACCAGTCCCTTGGAGTCAGAACATCACAAAGTCCACCTCCATGAATTGGGGCCCTAAACCCAGGTTACCATCTCTGGTGCAGTACCTACCCCGTCAGAGGAGCTGGGAATAGCTGTGTGAGGGCTTTCGGACCCTGGAGCACCCTGGTGATAATGTCACGGAGCTACTTCTGACTGGGTATAAAGTGTAGCTGGAGTGAGTGAGAGAGATTGCATTTGGAAGACTAATAGAGTTGAGGGAACAGTCTCTAAACAATGTAGCAGTAAGATGCAAGCCTGGCATATCTCATACCATGAGCTGTATATGGCAATAACAGAGTTATAAACAAGCTTAAGAGACCTTGAACTTTGTCTGCCCACCTGTGTTTCTCTCTCTGTGGGCACCATGTTCACTTATCATTTACTTCATCCATCTCCTCATACCCCTTCTCCAGCATATGTAATAACCAATCCCTAGCTACAATCAGTTCTGATGAAGGGTCACTGGATCTGAAACAGTAACTTTGCTTTCTCTGCACAGATGCTGCCAGGACTACTGAGTTTTCCCAGCAATTTCTGATTTTGTTTAAGAGAAACCAACTTTTTTTGTTTTATTAATTCTTGTTGTGATTATACACATGCAGTGATGGACGTAATAGGATATGATTACAGCTGTTAATCTGATCCAATCAGGGACCCCTGGCTGACAGATATAAACAGAAGTGTCAAAGGTTCTGTTCACTCAGAGCTGGCTCTGAGGAAGCAGGATCAGTGTCAAGGACTCTCCACATGTAAATAAAGGGTGACTTGGTGATGGGATACCAGCCTCTGTGGAGTTATTTTAACATCTTTGATTCTACTTTGTAAAACAGAGAGGTTTTTAATCTGGAACAAAAACAGAAGTTGCTGGAAAAGCTGAGCAGGGCTGGTAGCAGCTGTGAAGAAAAAATCAGAGTTAACGTTTCGGGTCCGGTGACCCTTCCTCAGAACGCCACTGGACCTGAAACATTGACTCAGATTTCTCTTCACAGATGCTGCCAGACCTGCTGAGCTCTTCCAGCAACTTCTGTTTTTGTTCCTGATTTATACCATCCACAGTTCTTTCATTTTTTGTTTAAGTTCTTAATCTGAGTGGCTTGCTCAGCCATTTGAGGGTGAGTAAGAGTCAACCTCATTACTGTAAGTCTGGAGTCACATGTAGACTGGATAAAGATGGCAGATTTCCTTCCCTAGAGTCCATTAGTGAACCTGATTTTTTTGACCAACAATTGGTGGTCACCATTAGCTCCATATTCCAATTTTAGTAAATAAATTTTAATTCCACTAGCTGCCCATGGTGTTCTCAGAGAATTAGCTTGGCCTCTGGTTCCAGTGACATTATCATCAGCTCCCTATACTTACAACAGTTTGAGAAAAAGACTCAGTCAACACCACCTCAGGGTAACTAGGGACTGCCAATAAATGACAGATTGCATCCCCCTACCCCCACTGCTTTCTCCCCCACCCTGGGGAGATCCCACATGCAGTTGGATTAAATAAGCTGTCTGTGAACACACCCCGTGGACCAATCTTTCTTTAACTTTCCAACAACAACACTGCCCCAGAGACAGAGCCCAAGTCCTTAGTTAGAATGAAGCTGTTTGTATAATACCCTGAGCACAGTGCTGCCACTGTTCCAAGATAATCCTGGACTTTTCACTATTTAAACATTCATTCTCCAGGCAGCTCTGAGAATGAATATCGTGTAAACACTTTTTATTAAATTATAAAAGAGGGGGAGGAGAGATAGAGACTGTTCAATCAACAGACTAGATTCGTCCAATCGATTAATAAAGATATCTCGGTTTTCCATTTATTCATACTCAAGCCTGTACTCGCTGGAGTTTAGAACAATGAGAGGGAACTTTATGGAGACATACAAGATTCTTAGGAAACTTTACAGAGTAGATACCAAGATATTGCTTCCCCTTGTGGGAGAGTCCAGGACCAGAGGGAATAATCTCAGAGTAAGGTGTTGTACATTGAGGACAGGGATGAGAAAGATTTTCATCTCTTAGATGGTAGTGAAACTGTGGAAATCTTTACCACAGAGGGCAGTCAGGGCTGGATTGTTATTTATATTCAAAGCTAAGATAGAGTTTTAATCAATGAGGGAGTCAAGGGTTAAGGAAAAGGCAGGAAAGTGGTGTTGAGGATTATTAGGTTAGCCATGATCTTACTGAATGGTAGAGCAGGCTAAATGGGCAAAATGGCCTACTTCTGCTCCTACATCTTATATTCTTATGGTCTTTTAGTGTAGACACCCTGATGGGCATGTTGCTCATCCAATGGCAAGACTGTTGGAGGTCTCAATCTCCAAGAAGTCATCTAATCAGAGTTGACAACGCTCAGCATCGATGTGGAGTGGTTACATAAGACCATAAGACCATAAGACATAGGAGCAGAAATTAGACCATTTGGCCCATTGAATCTGCTCCACCATTCGATCATGGCTGATAAGTTCCTCAACCCCATTCTCCCGCTTTCTCCCCGTATCCCTAGATCCCCTTGATAATTAAGAACCTATCTATCTCAGTCTTAAATGTACTCAATGACCTGGCCTCCACAGCCTTTTGTGGCAGTGAATTCTATAGATTTACCACTCTCTGGCTGAAGAAGTTTCTCCTTATCTCGATTCTAAGAGGTCTTCCCTTTACTCTAAGGCTATGCCCTCAGGTCCTAGAGTCTCCTACCAATGGAAACATCTTCCCAACATCCACTTTGTCCAAGCCATTCAGTATTCTGAAAGTTTCAATTAGATCCCCCCTCATCCGTCTAAACTCCAATGAGTATAGTCCCAGAGTTCTCAAACGTTCCTCATATGTTAAGCTTTCCATTCCTGGTACCATTCTCGTGAATCTCCTCTGAACCTGTTCCAGGGCCAGTACGCCCTTCCTGAGATATGGGGCCCAAAACTGCATGCAATACTCCAAATGTGGTCTGACCAGAGCCTTATAAAGCCTCAGGAGTACATCTCTGCTTTTATATTCAAGTCCTTTCAAAATAAGTGCCAACATTGCATTTGCCTTCCTGACTACTGACTCAACCTGCAAGTTTACCTTGAGAGAATCCTGGACAAGAACTCCCAAGTCTCCTTGCACTTCAGACTTCTGAATTTTCTCCCTATTTAGAAAATAGTCCATGCTTTTATTCTTCTTACCAAAGTGCATGACCTCGCACTTTCCCAGTTGTACTCCATCTGCCACTTCTTTGGCCATTCTCCTAACCTGTCCAAGTCCTTCTGCAGCCTCCCCACCTCCTCAAAGTTACATGTCCCTCCACCTATCTTTGTATCATCTGCAAACTTAGCCAGAATGCCCACAGTTCCTTCACCTAGATCATTAATGTACAAAGTGAAAAGTTGTGATCCCAGCACTGACCCTTGCGGAACACCACTTGTCACCAGCTGCTATGCTGAGAAAGACCCCTTTATCCCCACTCTCAGCTTTCAGCCAGACAGCCAATCTTCTATCCATGCTAGCACCTTGCCTCTTACACCATGGGCCCTTATCTCACTCAGCAGCCGCCTGTGTGGCACCTTATCAAAGGCCTTCTTGAAGTCCAGGTAGATAACATCCATTGGCTCTCCTTGGTCTACCCTGCTCATTAGTTCCTCAAAGAATTCTAGCAGATTTGTCAGGCATGACCTCGCCTTGATGAAACCATGCTGACTTTGCCCTATTTTACTATACTCTTCCAAATTTTCAGAAATCTCATCCTTTACAATGGACTCCAAAATTTACCCACGACCGAGGTTAGGCTAATCGGCCTGTAATTTCCCGTCTTTTGCCTTAGTCCCTTTTTAAACAGGGGTGTCACGTTAGCGATTTTCCAGTCCTCTAGGACCCTGCCTGACTCTAGCGATTCCTGAAAGATCACCACCAACGCTTCCACTATCTCTTCAGCTATCTCCTTTAGAACTCTGGGGTGTAGTCCATCTGGTCCAGGTGATTTGTCCACTTTCAGTCCAATCAGTTTTACTAGCACCTTTTCCTTGGTGAAGGCCGCCATACTCAGCTCTGCCCCTTAACTCTCTTGAATTTTTGGGATATTACTCGTGTCTTCCACCGAGAAGACTGATGCAAAGTAATTATTCAGTTCCTCAGCCATTTCCTTGTTCCCCACTACTATCTCTCCACTGTCATTTTCCAGTGGTCCAATGTCCACTTTTGCCTCTCTTTTGCCATTTATATACTTAAACTCTTACAGTCTTCATTTATATTACTGGCTAGCTTACCCTTATATTTAATCTTCTCCCTCCTTATTTCTTTTTTTGTTGCCCTCTGTTTGTCTTTGTAAGCTTCCCAATCCTCTCGTTTCCCACTGCCCTTCGCCACATTGTATGCTTTCTCTTTTCCTTTTATGCAATCCCTGACTTCCTTAGTCAGCCATGGTTGCCTCATCCTCCCTGTACCATGCTTCTTTATCCTAGGGATGAATTTTTGCTGCGTCTTCTGAATTACTCCCAGAAACTCCTGCCATTGCTGTTCCACTGTCTTTCCTTCTAGGCTCCTCTTCCAGTCAATTCTGCCCAGCTCCTCCCTCATACCTCTGTAGTCACCTTTATTCAGCTGTAATACCGTTACCTCTGATTCTATCTTCTCCCTCTCAAATTGCAGAGTAAATTCTATCATATTATGATCACTGCCTCCTAAAGGGTCCTTTACCTTATGCTCCCTTATCAAGTCTGCCTCATTGCACAACACCAAACCCAGTATTGCCTGTTCCCGAGTGGGCTCCACCACAAGCTGCTCCAAAAAGCCATCTCATAGATATTCCACAAACTCCTTTTCTTGCAATCCACTACCAACCTGATTTTCCCAGTCCACCTGCATATTGAAGACCCCCATGATTGCTGTGACTTTCCCTTACTTACACACCTTTTCTATCTCCTGGTGTATCTTGCACCCCAGCTCCTGACTACTGTTTGGAGGCCTGTATACAACCCCAACTATGTATTTTTTTACCTTTGTGGTTCATCAATTCTACCCACACAGATTCTACACCATCTGACCCTACTTCGTTTTAATTTCATTTCTCACTAATAAGGCAAATCCACCCCCTCGGCCCAGCTGTCTATCCTTTCGATAGGATGTATTTCCTTGGATATTCAGTTCCCAATCCTGGTCCCTTTGCAGCCACATCTCCGTGATGCCTAACACGTCATACCTGCCAGTTTCGATCTGTGCCACAAGTTCATTTACCTTATTCCTTATACTGCGTGCATTCAGATATAATGAATAAACCACGAAAACAAGTTAAACCTTCAGATTAGCATCAACTATAAAGTCACGCCAAATTAAATCCTGTATTTTTTGGAATACTTTCCAGGTGGATCTTCTTCCATTAAGAAATCCTATGGTTGGAGTCACACCATGTGATGGTTGTAACAAGTGTTGATTGTGAAGTGTGTTCATAATTTTATGAAAGCTGTTAAAAAACGGAATGAATGATTGATTTATCACTCATGCTGCACTATATAATTTCAGCCATGAGTGAGGCCACACTAAAGCAGAAACTGTCTTTAAATATTCTAATAAAACAAAGAACTGCAGATGCTGTAAATCTGAAACAATCAAAATCTGAAAGTGCGGAGAAAGTCAGCAGGCCTGGCAGCGTCTGTGGAGAGAAAAACAGAGTTAATATTTCAAGTCCAGTGACCCTTTTTCAGAACTCTGAACTTCAGATCCAGGTCCAAAGATGGATCACTGGACCCGAAATGTTAATTCTGTTTCTCTCTACACAGATGCTGCCAGACTTGCTGCGTTTCTCCAGCACTTTCTCTTTTCATTTATTTCAAATACTCTGCTCCTTGAGCTGCATAACCTTGCATAGCATGTGGTACTTGAACAGGAATGGAGTCAGGTTGCAGTTTTAGGCAGTGATGTTGTTAATTAACTGAGTATGTTTTTCCAGTCCCTTCTGACTCTGCATTGCTGCTGTATCGATAATTAATGATTTAATCAGTTATCAAGGCAATGTCTCTCGTTGATGAGTATTATGTTGCTTTCAACTTCAGTGGGAAAGTTGATACAGGCAGACTTGGTGCCAATTACACCTTGCAGGTTTTGCACTTGTCTTTTTGTGTGTTTTTTTCCATTAACTCCCTCTTCGCTGGGTTTCAATGTGGTTTGAGTCCAACTTCTCTTCCTGAAAAGCCAGGGTAAAACATTGATGGTAAAGACAGATGTCACTCAAGTCAGTGCACTTTCTCATGGGACCAACTGCTTGACAATTTTCCCCTTCTGCTGCTGAAATTATTTTTATTCACTCAAGGGAGATGGATGTCGCTGGCTGGGTCAGCATTTATTGCCCATCCCTAGATGGCCTTGAGAAAGTAGTGTTCAGGTTTGGTGTAGGTTGACTCACAATGCCATTAGGGAGGGAGTTACAGAACTTTGACCCATCAACACTGAAGGAACAGTAATATAGTTCCAAATCAGGATGGTGAGAGGCTTGGAGGGGAACTTGCAGGTGGTGGTGTTCCCATATATCTGCTGCCCTTGTCCTTATCGATAGAATCAAATGTGAATTTTAAAGGTGCTATGTAGGGATCTTTGGCAGATTTCTGCAGTGCATCTTGTAGATAGTACACACTGCTGATACTGAACATCGCTGGAGGGAGTGGATGCTCGTGGATGTAATGCCAATCAAGCAGGCTGCTTTGTCCTGGATGGTGTCAAGCTTCTTGAGTGTTGTTGGAGCTGCACTCATCCAGACAAGTGGGGAGTATTCTAGCACACTCCTGACTTGTGCCTTGTAGAGGGTGGACAGAGTCAGAAGATGAGTTATTCACCACAGTATTCCTGGCTTCTGACCTGCTCCTGTAGCCACAATTTCATGCATTTACAGGATAAGAGCATCACTGGCAAAACATTTATTGATTTCTAGGGAAAGTGCTGGTAAGCCACCTTCTCCAGGCTAGTCGGCTTGGTACAACGGAATGGTTTGCTTGGCTGTTTAGGAGGACAGTTAAGAGCCAATGACGTTGTAATTTTGAGTCACATATAGGCCGGACCAAGTGAGGATGACAGACTTCCTTCCCTAAAGTACATCAGAGAACCTGGTGCGTATTTACAGTAGTCGGATAGATTCATGGTCACCATCACGGAGGTTTATTTTATTCCGTATTTATTTTCTTAACTGAACTTAAACTCCCCAAATGCCATGACAGGATTTGATCT
>NW_025966821.1:0-30564 GCF_021869965.1 Rhincodon typus | reverse complement strand
GCCAGACCAGGGAAGGACGGCAGTTTCCTTCCTTAAAGGACATCAGTGAACCACTAATGGCAAAGATTCACTAATATTCTCTTCAAGTAAGGGAAAGGGCTGCAGCAACTATATAAATGTCTGTTCACAGATTGTGTATCTGGCCTCCATCATCTTCAGCTTACTTATCCAGTGCCACTAGGATCATAACCTCTGGCTAAGCAATGTGTCCCATTTATATTTTTTTACCGTTTTCAGTCATCCAGTAAGTCTTGGATTACAATGTCTTTCAGATTTAGTTTCCTTCCTCAGTTCCCCTTTTCAATTTGGGTATATCCCAAAAAACGAGCTTTGAATCAACAGATTTCACATTGTATATAATCCGACAGATTTATCAAAAATCTATCAAATTGCAGCCATATCTCTTAAGCATTTAATACACGTATTTTAATTTCATCCTAAAGCTATACCTTGTTTTCTTTTTCTTGGAGACATTTCCCATTTCCACATTTCTATGCTATTCTTCCACTAGTTCATAATTTAGAATTAAAGAACATTAAAGGGTAATTATACTCTATTTACACTTCCTTTTGTCCTTTTCCACAATCAACATTAGTTGTTACTTGCATACTTTTTCTCCACTTAGTTTCTATCCTTTACCTTTAGAGAGCCACTTTTGACTATAATGTTCTATTCCAGAAGGCAGGCCAGTAAAGGATAGCTGAAGCCAATCTTTACACATTTTAAGAAGCTTTTATTTTTGAGATACATATTTCAAACATGTACTCCCTAACCTAGCCATAAAGTTTCAGTCTGTTTTTGTTTACAACATTGTGAGGGTGCACAGAGCAAAAGACAAAAGCAGTGATAATGGTGTTTAAGGAGAAAAAGATATAGGGCAGCTCAGTGGCTGGCACTGCTGCCTCACAGCGCCAGTGACCCAGGTTCAAATCTACCCTTGGGTGACTGTCTATGTGGAATTTGCATATTCTCCCTGTGTCTGTATGGGCTTCCTCCGGGCAGTCCAGTTTCCTCCCACAGTCCAAAGGTGCGCAGGTTAGGTAGGTTGGCCATGGGACATGCAGGGTTACAGGGATAGGGTAGGGGGATGGGTCTGGGTGGGATGCTCTTCAGAGGGACAGTATTGGCCGAATGGCCTGCTTCCACACTGCAGGGATTCTATGATATGTAAACTAAGTGTATATTTTAGCTTGAGAAAGGAGAAAAATCAATCATTCTGCTCAGCAGTATTAAACAAAAATTTCTAACTCCTTTGAGTTCTGAAGAATCATATTAGACTTGAAATGTTAAACCTCTTTTTCTCTCCAAAAATACTGCCAAATCAGCAGAGCTTCTCCAGCACATTCAGTTTTATTTCAGCTTTCCAGCATTCACAGTTTTTTGCTTTTTATCGTGGTTGAGTTTTCTTTTCATTTTGTAGTTTTGTTAGCTTGAACTGTATACAATTGCCAGTTAGAAATATTGCTTAAAAATTGACATAACTTCAGAAATAGTATTAAAAAAGGATAAACAGGGTGAAGTATAATTTGCACAAAATGCTACATACAGTTAACACCCTAAACGCATTTATGGAGACTAGAAGGTAAGAATAACAAAGTATATTCAGGGTGAAGCAGCAATTCACATGTACTTCATTCAATCTAGTCTATTTTATTTGCTGCTCACTTTATGGCTTCTTCTACATTCTGCAGCCTGCCCTGTGGCAGACTGGGCAACAGCTTTGTGGAACACCTATACTTTTTTCTGAAAAATGAACTTGGGCTTCTGGTTGCCTGCTACTTGATCACACCATTGTATTCCCTGACCCACGTTTCTGTCTCAGACCTGCTGCAGCACTTAAGCGAGGTTCAGCACAGGCTGAAAGAATAGCATCTCATATTCCGCTTGGGGATCCTACAGCCTTCATGACTCGATAGCAAATTCAATAATTTCTCTCTCTTTAGGCTCCATTTCCGTCTATCTGTTCACCCCTTTTTCTTCTTCCTCCTCCCCCTCCCCACACCATCTTCAGCACATATACCACCTTTTCCTAGCTACTATCAGTTCTGAATAACCCTCTGAGTAAGGGTCACTGGACTCAGAATATTAACTCAGCTTTCGCTCCGCAGATGCTGCCAGACCTGTTGAGTTTCTCCAGCGATCTATGCTTTTGTTTCACGATTTCCAGCTGGATGGGTATTTGAATAGGAAGGATTTAGAGGGATATGAGCGAAATGTGGGCAAATGGAAGTAAGTCAGTTTGGGATATCTGGTCAGCGCCAATGAGTTGGCCCAAAGGGTCTGTTTCAATGCTGTATGATACTATGACTCTACGAAAGTATTATTATGAAGTATGTGATCCTTTGTAAGATCCTTCCGTCCACAATTCAATAACTTTCAGGTGACAAGGAAGGTGTTAATAAAAACTAGAGTGGAATATTTAAGCTTAGTCTGACAAAGCATACATAAGGAAATTCTATTTAAAGAACAGAAATAATTGAAAGGATGGATAAGAATGATACATAAACAAGATGACTAAAGAAAAGCCTAAAATTAATTGCATGATTTTGTTAGAAAGCTTCAGTATTTTGTTTCAATATACTGCAGCAAGCTTTGAGTTGCTTGCTTATCTTGCTCATAGGCTAGGACTCAATGAGTGAGCATGCAGTATGCTGCAATTCCTCACAGCACTCACCCCAGTTGTTGACACGATGAGAAAGTAAGTGAAACCTAACTATGCATTCTTCATACTGCAGCACTTTTGCCAGAAATTCTTCTAACAATCTGTCAAGTGCTATATTGAACAGCATCTGACAATCAAACACTCAACTGTTCCAAAGACAACTCAACTTCTCATTGTTGAATAATTTCCACACCATGTAGAACTTACAAAAACAAAAAAAAAGACAAAATATAGAGCAACATTTTGCATTCCAAAGAAATTGGCATACTTTACAAGACTTTGCATGTATATGGAAACATTCAGACCATACAAGATATTTCCAAATAGCGATACTAACCATAGCGATGTAAGGTTTCATCTCCCACGCCTGTGTATTTGTGTTATCTATTATGATAGGAGAGTAACCATTTTCCATGGCTTCCCTGGCTGAAACAAAATATGATCAGAATTAAATTTATTCAACAAAATTTACAATTAATGGTGGCAACCACAGTGCATATGACAAGACTCAAGTTGCATGACAAGTTTAAATAAAATTTGTTTATCTTCTCACAATTACTTTTGAATATATGCAATATTTTCATTAAACGTGTAAGTATTTCAAAATTCAAATTAAAAATAATTCACAAATCTTAGTATAAATTAAAAGTTTCAGTAAAAAGGATTTATTTTACAATTATCTCTTTGCATTCTTGATTTTTCCACTTCTGTGGAATGCTTGATATTCATATGCAGTAAACTAAATATGCCAGATAGAAACAGAATTCAGCTTGGCACAAACTCCTTTACAGCTAGTTATGCATTACAATACTTTTTGATCCAATAATGTGGAAATAAGTATTTTCCTAGTTTTCACATTCAGTGTGATGTTCATATCCTCTCAAGGTTATGACCAGATGTACATTGATCTTTACCCTAACATTACTAAATCCCAATCACAGAAGAATGTTATCAGTGCCAATGTCTCTCTTATTGCATAATTTTTGCTCAATATCTCTTTTATCATCTGTGGAAGCAACACACTCCTCATTTAAATACAACTCCAAAACTATATCACCCTGGTGACCAAATTCTTATGTATGAATATGACCAAATTCTTATGTATGAATCTTGACAGGTATTGATGATTGGCAGTTAAACAGGTAAGCTCAAAGAAAGAACCCTATCCACAGCTGCAGGATAGAGTATCAGGAGGGATATGACTGCATTGGAGAGGGTGCAGGGGAGATTTACCAGGCTGGAGAGCTTTAGCTATAAAGAGAGACTGGATAGAGACTGAGGGGGGCATGACTGAGATGTATAAAATTATGAGATGCATAAAATTATGAGATGCATAGACAGGAAGGAACTTTTCCTTTTGGTGAAGGGGTCAACGACCAAGCAGCATAGCTTTGAGGCAAGGGGCACAAGGTTTAAAGGGGATGTGAGGAAAGATTTCCTTCCCCACTGAGGGTGTGAGAATCTGGAGCTCACTGGCTTCAAGAGTGGTGGTGGTGGTAAGAACTCTCATAATATTTAAGAAGTATTACATGTACACTTGTGATGTCAAGACATATAAGGCTATAGGCCAAGTCCTGGAAAATAGGATTAGAATGGTTAGGTGATTGCTTTTGACCAGTGTAGACTCAATGGACTGAAGGGCTTTTCTCTGTGCTGTAGACCTCTTATGATTCTATGAATGAGTTAATGTGGTCCATTTCGGGACTAACAATTTAGGAATCAGGCAAGAGGTCTTATTTGGAGAATACTGGGAGTTAGGAACTAAAGACCAGGACTGTAAGGCTTCTAATCTCATAAACTGACAGAGGAATAAACATAATAGTGAGGTTAATACAGAAAAGGAATTTAAATAAGTACCTATCAGTGGAGGGGTTTGGTATAGAAGATTATGTTAATAACAGTTTTAGATCAAACAAAAGGAAAGAGAGTACAGCAACAGCCATAAATTTTGTTTTAGGCACTGGAAATAAAGAGAAAACTAAAGGAAGAAATTAAACTAGCAGAGACAAATTAGAAATAATTTGCATGGAAAACAGAGAAAGAGATCAGGTTAGCATGTGTAGCCCAAAACACTTGTTATATAAACTCACTGAATATATCAGAAACAAACTGAACAAGTTACTGCCACAAATTCAACTTGGACAGTGTGACATGGTAGCCTTTGTGGAGAAATGGTTCAAAGTGGGTAGAACTGAAATAAAGCTATACCGGATAACCAAGTCTGCAGGAAAGATAGGAAAAGTGGTATGAGGAAGAGTAGCCTCAATGAATAAGGATGAAAACATTTCAGTGATAAGCAATGATATAACAAGTGATAAGGAGGCAGTGGACTCTGGGTAGAATTAAAAAAATTAGAAAGGATTAAGACCGTGGTATAGCAGTTCCCAAAATGTGAGTTGCAAATCAAATCGCAGTTGCAGATGCAGAAAATGGGTCCACAACGCTTCCTATTGTGAGATGGCTCCCTTTGCTGGAAACCAGGCAACTTCCAGACATCCACGCCTCAGGATTACTTTTCGTTTGGCTGAATAGCTGGGTTGTGATGCAGAGTGATGCCAACATCACGGGTTCAATTCCCATAATGGCTGAGGTTACTATGAAGGTCCTTCCTTCTTGAACTCTCTCCTCACTTGAGGTGTGGTGACCCTCAGGTTGAACCAGCACCAGTCATCTCTCTCTCTCTCTCTCCAATGAGAGAGTAGCCCTCAAAATATAGTGGCTTTACTTACTTCACTGCAAGGACAATGGACGATGACAGGGCATTTTTTAAAGTTCTTGTGTTTCGGTACCATTCCTTCATGTTGGAAATCAAGTACATTTATTCGACCATTTAATGTAAATGAGAAAAATAATTTAGCCTGATATCTGTTGTCAAGAAATTGCTTAAGCTTAAAAGTGAGGATAGGGGTGATCAATCATCTTGAAATTTTTCAGCTGATAAGGAGAGCTTGTATAGATTTGCAAAGTGCCTGAAGAAAATGACTGAATTATTTGAACTCATGATAAAGGGGAGGACAGGGAATGGCTATGAATGTTATTGAAATTGACTTCCAGAAGACGACTGATGTAGTTCATCACAGGTAACCAATAACTAAAGCTGAAGATCATGAAATTTAGACAAATTATTGACCTGATTATGAAACTGGCTGAGCAAAAGGAAACAGAGATAACAGAGTCTAACTGGCAAAATGCAATTAGTGGTGTCCCTCAACAATCTGTGTCAGTTGACAACTATTCGTTGTATCAATTAATGACTTTGGAGGAAGACCAAAAACCACATATCTAAATTTGCTACTGACACAAGGACAGCAGTACTGTAAGCAGTATGGATGAAACCATAAAATTGAGGAAAAGTTATTAGATTTAGCAAATGGGAGAAATCATGGTAAATAAACTTAATTAAAGAATTACAGAAAATTATTTTAAAAAGTGATAGTTCAATTGTGCAAAGCCTTGGTTAGACCACATTGGTGTCATAAGCAGTACTGCACATCACCTAAGGAAGAATATAATTGTCTTCAAGACAGTGCAGCGTAGATTTACTAGAACAATAAGAAGCTTGAGGAGAGATTAAACAAAGTAGCCCTGAATGTCCAAAAAGTTTGAAGATTATAGTGGGCTTTTTAAAAGATATTCCCAAATGTAACCTTTTTGAATAAGAATTGTACAATGAGTATAACATTGAAGTAGTTTTTGAATGTATGGCAAGTTGAAATGGTTCACCTGTGCAGAAAGCAATGTACTAAATTCACTTGTACAGTAACGAAGAATACATTGTTTAAAATTTCTCACCTCTCTTTTGATTCCATTCATGAGCCTTTCCAATCAAACTTGAATCAAACTGGTAGCGTCCATTTCGACAAAAATATTCGTCTGTGCTGAAAATCATTCCATTAGGCTCCTGTTGAACAAGCATTCTGTCCAAGTGCAATGAAAACTCAATAATTATGTGCAAGATCTCAAATTTTCAAACTATGCAACAAGTTAGTCAAAAAAAACAGTCAATCTCAATTTGGAAATATATTTCGCTTAGCACAGGTGGGCAAATGATGTCAATCAAGCATTAAACAAAAAGACATCTGATAAGATTTCATTTGGTGACAGACACAGGACTGCTCAACATTGAGACTGGTGGTTCTAGGGTGACTGTGATTCTGCAAAGTGGTTCTTCCATAAGGGTGCAGCAATTATCAAGGGCGATTTTAACCTACATATAGACTGGAAAATCAGATACAAAAATGTTGTCAAAATGAGAAATTCATTCAATGTTTTTGGAATAATTTCTTAGATTAACATGTTATGGCATCAACCAGAGAGGAGGCTACAGTAGACTTTATTTTGACTAACAAGATAGGATTAATTACCCACATAAGTAAAAGTGTCCCTGGGTAGCAGTGACCATAACATGACTGAACTTCATACACAGTGCAAGGGAAAATGATGTGGGTCCAAGACTACGATTTTGAATTTAAACAAGGACATTTATGAGGACGTGAAAGCAGAGCAAGTGAAAGAGAACTGGCAATTTAGGTCAAGGGATCGATCAAATGAGAGGCAGTGGCAAACACCTAAGGGGATATTCCCAGAAAGCACAGAATAGAGACAGTCTAACAAATTAGAAAAACTCTAAAGGGAAGGCTGTGCCGCCTGTGGTTAAATAAAAAAGTCAAGATAACATCAAACTCAAAGAAAAGACACAATTTTGCAAAGATAGGTTGCTGGTCAAAAGACTGGACACAATATAAAAAGTGGGAAAGAATTACTACAAGCTATCAGAGGGAAAAGTTAGAGTACAAAGGAAAGTAGTCAAAAACATAAGAACAATGGCAAATGTGTCTTCACATATTAAAAAAAAATTAACAAAGATTAAGTGTTGGTTCTAAAGAAAATGAGTTTGGGGAATTAGTTATGGGTGATAAACAGATGGCAGACAAATTGAACAAATATTTTTCTTCATTCTCAATAGAGAGGATACAAGTCGCATCCTGGTAATAGCTATAAATCTGGAATTTAAAGTGAGGAGGCATTCAAGAAAATTACAAATATCAAGGCAGTAGTCTTGAGTAAATTGCTGGAGTTACAAATTGCTGAGTCCTCAGGTCCTAAAGGCTTTCATCCTAGGGTCTTAAAAGAAGTAGCCGGTGAAATAGTCGATGCGTTAGTTTTCATTTTCCAAAACCTATTAGATTTGGGGAAGACTCCTTTAGATTGGAAAATAGCTGATATAACTTCTTTATTCAATAAAAGGAGGCAGAAAGCAGGAGTCAACAGGCTTTAACATGTCATAAGGAAAATGTTAGAACCTACTAATAAAGATGTTGTAACAGGGTACTTAGGTAAGTTCAAGGTAATCAGCTGGACAACATGGTTTTGTTAAAGGGAAATCATATTTAATTAATTTATTGGAGTTCTTTGAGGAAGCAACTTGTGTTATAGATCCTGGGGAATCAGTAGATGTATTGTGCTTGGATTACCAGAAGGCATTTGGTAAGGTGTCACGTTAAAGGTGATTGGAGTAAATAAAAGCTCATGGCATTAGGGGTAGCACGTTGGCCTGGACAGAAGAGTGACTTGCTAACAGGAAGCAGAAACTAGGAATAAATGGAACTTTTTCAGGTTGACACAGTATTACAAGTGAGGCTGAGGTCTGAACTCTTTACAATTTACATAAATGTATGAAGGCGGATAAATCTCCTGGTCCTGATCAGATATATCCAAGAACCCTGCAAGAGGCTAGAGAAGAAATTGTGGGGGCCCTAACTGATATATTTGCATCATTAGCCACGGGTGAGATTCCCAAAGACTGGAGGGTAGCGAGTGTTGTGCCCTTATTCAAGAAGGGATGCAAAGAAAAACCAGGGAATTACAGACCAGTAAGCTTAACATCTGTAGTAGGTAAGTTACTTGAGAAGATTCTGAGGGATAAGATATTGATTCATTTGGAAAGACAGGGTTTGATTAGGAGTAGTCAGCATGTTTTTGTGCGTGAGAGATTATGCCTCACAAATTTGTTAGAGTTCTTTGATGAAGTGACCAGGAAGGTTGATGAGGGCAGGGCGGTAGATGTAGTCTATATGGATTTCAGTAAGGCCTTTGATAAGGTTCCACATGGAAAGCTGCTCTGGAAGGTTAGATCGGATGGAATCTAGGGAGATCTGGCAAATTGTATACACAACTGGCTTGATGGTAGGAAGCAGACCATGAGAGTGGAAGGACGCAATTCGGACTGGAGGCCTGTGACTAGTGGTGTGCCTCAAGGGTCAGTGGGGCCCATTGCAGTTTGTTATCTATATCAACGATTTGGATGAGAGGACAGTGAGGAAGGTTATCAGAAATTGCAGCAGGATCTTGATCAACTGGGGAAGTGGGCCGAGAAATGGCAAATGGAGTTTAATATAGATAAATGTGAGGTGTTGCATTTTGGAAAGTCAAATCAAGGTAGGAGTTTCATGGTGAATGGTAGAGCCTTAAGGAGCGTAATGGAACAGAGGGACCTTGGAGTTCAGGTACACAATTCTCTGAAAATGGAGTCACAGGTAGACAGGGCAGTGAAGAAGGCTTTTGGCACACTGGCCTTCATCAGTCAGGGCATTGAGTACAGAAGTTGGGAAGTTATGTTGCAGTTGTACAGGAGGTTGGCGAGGCTGCCCATGGAGTATTGTGTTCAGTTTTGGTCACCTTGCTAATAGAAGGATGTTATTAAACTGGAAAGAGTCCAGAAGAAATTTACAAGGATGTTGCCAGGACTCAAGGGACTGAGTTAAGGGAGAGGTTGGACAAGCTAGGACCTTTTTCTTTAGAACGTAGGAGACTGAGGGGGGATCTTATAGAAATATATAAGATCATGAGAGACATGTATAGGGTAAATGCACTCAGTCTTTTTCCCCAGGGTGGGGGAATCGAGGACTACAGGGCATCAGTTTAAGGTAAGAGGGGAAACAATACATGGGAACCTGAGGGGTGACTCTTTTACACAGAGGGTGGCATGCATATGGAATGAACTGCCAGCAGAAGTGGTTGAGGCGGGTACATTAACAACATTTAAAAGGCATTTGGACGGACACATGGATAGAAAAGGTTTAGAAGAATATGGGCCAAGTGTAGGGAAATGGGGTTAGCATGGACGCACATTTGGATCAGCATGGACCAGTTTGGGCTGAAGGGCCTGTCTCCATGCTGTAGGTCTCTATGACTCTAAATGATTTGGATGAAGGGACCAATTATATGGCAGCTAAATTTGTTGATGACTCAAAGATAGGTGGGAAAATGAATTGTGAAGAGGACACAATGAGCCTCCAATGGGATAAATAGGTTAAATGAACATTGTGAGGATTGTGAAAGGGAGATGAGGTGTGTAGGCAAGTAATTCTCCACCTCCGAAGAATATTCTCTTATGAACACCTCTTTTTCTTGTCATCCTCTTCCTCCTCTGGATAAAGGTTAGCTATGTCATCGCAGTCCAAAAGAGCTATCAGTACCTTTACAATGTACTCTGGCAGGATTGTACACCTCATTTCCCCTCTCACCTTATTCAGGCATTAGTGATATCAACACAGCCTCAGTTTGCTAAAGATCAGCTCCTCTTCCATCTCTGAGGAACAAGACACTGTTCCCTCAGACGATGCATCGGCCAGGCTTTTTCCTGCAACCTCCAGGATTCAGAAAACAGTTAACAGGATGATGCTGGGAATGGAGTGTTTGAGTCATAAAAAGCAGTTAGATGATGATTTCACATGTTAACTGCTTCCTATTTGTTTTATAAAGTAGCTAGGTTGCCCTAAAGTGGGCCTTTTTAATAGTGTATCTCTTTTTTGCCCTATTATTACAATCACTCTGCTTGTACACTATACCAGAGGTGGGGAACCTGTGGCCTTAAGGCCACGTGCAGCCTTTTGGGGTCCTAGTTGCAGCTTTCTGCCTATTTGTCCGCAAATTCTAAATCCGCCTTTTTAAATCTGTGTACCATTTTAAAAATTTTTTACTGGTAACCCAGTCATGACAAAAACTAAAAGAACATTAAAGGAAGAGAACAGAGTATTCAATGAAGAATGGGAATTGCAGTATTATGTAGTTGCTGTGAAAATAAAAATGATGCATTTGCTCTGCAATGTCTTAATTGCAACAGTGAAGAAATACGATGCATATCAGCATTATACAACCCATAAGGACCATAAATATGCTAAACTGTAAGGAGAACCCCGAAAGCCTGCACTTAAGAAAATGAAAGATCAAAAACAGCAGCAGCAGCAACAAGTATTTAAAATGATGTCTGGGCATGGGACTGACATCACTGAAGCAACTTATACTTGGAAAAAGAGGTAAGCCATTTAGCGATGTGGAAATCATAAAAGAATGCATTGTTGAAGTTGTAGGAGGTTTAGATTCAGGTAAAGTTAATAAGTACAAACAACTACCTCTTTCAAGAAGGACCATAACTGATCAGCAACATGAATTAGCCCTCAAAGTAACGGAGCAACTTCTTACAATATGCCAAAGCGAAGACATTTATTACCCGATTGCCTTGGATGAACCCACTGACATTACGGACTCAGCGCAGGTGTTATTTTTTACTCGTGTTATAACTGCAGATTTTTATTGCCACGAGGAGTTACTGGCTTTGGGTACCCTTACAGCGAGGACAATTGAAATTGACATCTTCACTAGCTTCAAAGAAAAATGCCATGAAGCGAAACTGAATTTATGCAATTTATTAAGTGTATGCACAGACGGTGCACCTTCCGTGAGAGGAAAACCTGAGGGATTTGTTGGGTTACTACAAAAAGAATTACCAGATCCAGATACTTTGATTCCCTTTCATTGTCTTTTGCTTCAAACAAATCTCTGTGCCAAATCTACTGTGTTGAGTAACACACTAAATAAAGTTACAGGTATTGTAAACTACATTTGAGCAAATGCATCATGGCATCGCCAATTTTGCAACATGCTTCAGCTTGATGATGAAACATTTAATGTGGATCTGCAATATCATTTTAAAGTGCGCTGGTTGTCATTAGGACAAATACTTGTAAAACTTTTGTCTTTGCGAAAACAAATCACAAGATTTTTTGAGAAACTGAAATGAACCATGTGAATTGTCAAAAGAGGATTTCTACAGAAATGCTCCATTTTTGTGAGATATAATGTCAAAGCTAAATGATCTGAATTTTTTTTCTGCAGGGTAAAACCAAATCCACATACGATATGTGGCTAAAAATCTAGGCATTTCGGAAAAAGCTGACCTTTTTCAAAACTCTCCTTACCTGAACGGAACTTTCAGCTGAACTGGCAAAGCTAATTAATGAACAGGATACAAGCAAATCATTAAGGAAATGTGATGGGAAAGAATGGGAAGCTGTTCTAGACTTCCTGATTGAAGATTACAATGAAAGCTTTGCAGATTTTGAGAAACATGTTCTCACACTGAAACTAGCTTTTCAACCACACCTGGTCGATGTCTCCAAAACATCTCATGACTTAGATGGAATTGATTGAGCTCTCAGAAGATAATATTCTGTAGACTCTATTTGACGCTAAGAAGGATCCCATTGAAATATGGAAAAATGCCGTTGAATACCCACAACTACGTCAACATGTCCATCGAATGCTGTCTTGTTTTGGGTACAACAAGGTGTAGAGCTGGATGAACACAGCAGGCCAAGCAGCTTCCTCCTCCTCCTCCTGCTCCTCTGATGCTGCTTGGCCTGCTGTGTTCATCCAGCTCTACACCTTGTTATCTCAGATTCTCCAGCATCTGCAGTTCCTACTATCTCTGAAACAATTGTTTTGGGACAACCTACTGTGAATCAACATTTTCATATGTGACACAAATTAAAACGCACTTCAGATCTCAGATGGCGGATATTAACCTGGAGGTCCAATTAAAGCTATGGTCAACGATGTTGGAACCAAATATCCAATTCCTATCTCACAATAAGCAATCACAAAAAAGTCATTAAATGGTTTGTTGTCTAAATTTTTCACTTATTACTAGTTCTATTGCCAACTTTGCCAAACAAATAAATGTGTCTTCCCTCAATTTTTATTTTGTTTAAAGTCCTCCTATAGTAGCAGGCTTTAATTAAAATTAGTAAATATATCGACAAAAATATGGTATTTTGTTTTATGTGTTAAAATTCTCAGCATGCAGCCTAATAGGATCTCAGTGAAATAAAGTGTGGCCTTCCAATGTAAAATGGTTCTCCACCCCTGCCGTATACCTTGGCATTATGTCCTATTGTTATTACCTTTAGTTGTTGTCTTTCATTTTATTTACTGCTCCATGGCGCTGCTAATGAACTCCTTTTTGCCTCTGGGTCTCTTTTCTGTGGACATTTTTCACTGGAACTTAGGAGGTGGAGGGATGACCGGAGAGGTTTATAAAATCATGAAGGGCATGGATAAGGTGAATAACAAAGCTCTTACCTTCACGATAGAGAAGTTCAAAACTAGGGGGGCATACTTTAAGGTGAGAGGAGAAGGACTTAAAATGGGCGTGACAGGCAACTTTTTTTTTTACACGGAGAGTGGTTCTTCTGTGGAATGAACTGCCAGAGGAAGTGGTGGATGTCGGTATAGTTACAACGTTTAAAAGACATTTAAGTAAGTACATGAATAGGAAAGGTTTGGAGAGATATAGGCCAACTGCAAGCAGGTGGGACTATTTTAGTTTGGGAGAATGGTCAGTGTGGACTAGTTGGACCGAAGGGTCTGTTTGCATGCTGTATAAGTGGGCAAAAAGCTGACAGAGTACAATATGGCAAAGTGTGAAATTGTTCATTTTGGCGGAAAGAATAAAAAAGAAACATATTGTCTAAATAATGACAGCTTGCAAAGCTTGAGATGCAAAGAAATCTGGGTGTCCTAGCATATGAATCGCGGAAGGTTAGTGTACAGGTACAGTAAGTAATCAGGAAAACTAATAGAATGCTAGTGTTGCACGAGGGAATTTAATGCAAGAACAGGGAGTTGAGCTTCAATTATACAGGGACTCATCTGAAGTCCTGTGTACAAAACCGGTCACCATAGGTATGAAAGGATGCTTCCGTGTTGGAATCAGTTCAGAGAAGGTTTACTAGAATAATATTTGGAAGAGCAGATTGTATTTAGGAAAGGTTAGACAGGCTAGGATTTTATCTTCTGGAGTTAAGATGAGTCTGAGGTGAATTAATTGAAGGGACCTGACCAAGTGGATGTCAAAATGATATTTCCTGTTGTGGGAGAATCTAGAACTAGGGATTATAGGTTAAAAATACGGGGTCACTCCCTTAAAACAGAGATTAAGCAACATTTTGTTTCCTTTCAGAGGGTTGAGAGACTTTAAATTCACTTCCTTAAAAGGCAGTGGGATGCACAATCTTTAAGTATCTTTAAGGCAGATATAGATAGATTATCAGGAGATGTAGGAATGCAGAGTCAAGATTAAAATCAGATCAACCATGATCTTATTGAATGGCAAAGCAGACTCATGGCCTACTCTCGTTCCTTGTTTGTGTGTTCAATTCTCTCTTGGAATTCCATCTGTCGATCATTTGTTTTGACTGAATATGACAGGGGACATGATGTGAACATTACAATCTCTCCTCCAGAGATGCGGCAGACTAATTAAACTTAGCAAATAAGGCAGCTATTGCTTGGCTCTGGGCATATGCATTTGATAAACAAGCAAAAACAAAGATGGACACCAATCAAGTGTGTTTGTCTGTGCTTAGAAAACCTGCCTCATTAAGTGGATCTTGATCAATCTTCCTCAACTCCACCTTTCACTTTGAAACAACATTGTCCCAGTCGTCTTACCTTGCATAATAAAACTGCTAAGGGATCTATCTCAATAGATTAGCATTCTCCTGAATCTAGAATTAGTAGGGTGCCTGAAGATGCACAACCATCATCATTTCAAGTTATTAGAGTTTCTTCATTTTTGAAATGAATTCCTCTTGAGACAATACTAAAAGGCAAGTGGATAAATGTGTGGAAAGGAAACTTTGGAAAAGGAGTTTTCAGACAGCATAATAGGGCAATTGTCTCTTTCTGTATTGTGAAATTTAACAGTTCTACATGATCAGCTCTATTATCTAAAACCAAGTCAATATTGCATCTTATTGTGTTTGCAATACCAAGTACAAAAAAAACCCAAATAGATTCTACAAATTCCACCTCATTTAAATAATGAGTAATATTAATTACAAAGAAAGGTACTATTCAATCTGCCATATCCATACAAGATACCTGCAACTGCAAGCCAGCTGCTCTCAACCTCTTGCCCTTCTACTGTAGACCTGCAAACTTTCTCTCATCAGATATAATCCAATTCCCTTTAAATATTTGGATCTACTTTCACCATACTCCCATATTCCAGATTCTAAACACTCAGTATGTAAAAACATTTTACTCCATGTCACTTCTGTTTTTTTCTTTTTTGCCAATCACTTTAAATTGAGGCCCTCCAACTCTAAACCCTTGCACCAACAGCTCCCTATCTACTCTGCCCAGGTTCCTCATTATTTTGAAAACTTCAATCAAATTAACCTTCTTCTTCAAAGAACAAAGTGCAACTTTTGAAATCCCTCAACCCTGAAGCTATTCTCATAACACCTTTCTGTGCCATCTCTCAATGAAATAGGTGACAGCAATTTATTTGCTCATTTCTCAGGTCAATATCCATCAGAATCCACTCGCTTGTTTAAAATTTAATCAAAGCCTGGTAGTTAACTGTCAATTGTTATTAATTGGTGCATTCTCCACAGCAACACCTCCAGCAGAATCCAGTTTCTAACCAATTGGCATTCTCTTCTAATACAGTAAAGCTTTCCTCTTGAATTGGTTCCCTTGCAAATTGTCCCAATGAGTGCAACACTAAAAGCTTCAATAAAATGTATATTTTTTCAGCAATACATCTCTGAAGTATTCACATCCTTCCTAAGACATGTTATGTAAAATCAGAGTTGAAGCTGAACCAGTGTTTTAGAAAGATTTATCAAAATGTTTATACTGTATGTCTCTATTTTAAAACGGAACAATGCTTCATGGCTTTTTAACCACTTTCTCAATCTACCCTGCCACGCTCAACAATGCATGTACAATATTCACAGGATTCTGTTTCTGCATCCACCTTTGAATTGTACTTTTCATTTTACGCTGCCTCATCCCATTCTTCTTACAAAAATGTACCACTTCACACATCCCTACATTAAATTTCACCAGACCCAAAACGTTAACTCTGTTTTCTCCTTCACAGATGCTGCCAGACCTGCTGAGCTTTTCCAGCAACTTTGTTTTTGTTCCTGATTTACAGCATCCGTAGTTCTTTTGGTTTCCACCTTCTTTGTGTTTGCCTATTCCAATTACCTACTCATGTCTTTCCTAAGTCCATTATTATACTTCTCACAGTTCACAAGACTTTCATGTTTGATGTAATTTGATATTTTGAAATGGTTTCCTTACACCCAATTGAAGGTTATTAATATGCAGTAAGAAAATCAGTGTCATACTGCTGACCGGGGAACACTTCTCCATATTTTCCTCTGGTCCAAAAAATAACTATTCACTATGATTGTTTCCTATCATTCAGGCAACTTTGTATCCATACCATCTCAATCTACTCTGCCAGACTCTTCATGGTTTTGAACATCTGTCATTATAGAATCATAGAATCCCCACAGTGTGGAAGCAGGCCATTTGGCCCATTGAGTGCACACCAATCCTCTGAAGAGCATCCCAACCCTACCCACACCCAGCCCTATTCCTGTAACCCTGCATTTCCCATGCTAATCCAACTAGCCTGCATATCTCTGGACACTATGGGCAATTTAGCATGACCAATCCAGCTGACCTGAACATCTTTGGACTGTGGGAGGAAACGCACTTCGACACACCGAGAATGTTCAAACTCTTCACAGACAGTCACCCAAGGGTGGAATTGAACCGTGTCCCTGGCACTGTGGGGAAGCGGTGCTAACTGCTGAGGCAATATGTTGCCCAAAAATGTTCATATTTCCTCTCGATCGTCCATCTTGAGGGGGTCAATTAGCTGGATAGCTGTTTGGGACGCAGAGTGATGCCAACAGCACAAGTTCAATTCCTGTACCAGCTGAGTTTACCATGAAGGACTCTACTTCTCAACCTCACCCCTCAACTGAGGCGTGGTGACCCTCTGGTTAAACTACCACGAGTCATCTCCCTCTAATGAGAGAGCAGTCCCTTGATCTGGTAAGACTATAAACAGAAACTAACCACAAAACAATAAGATGCTTGAGGTAATTGATATAAACGTAAACTAAAATGAGAAACGAGAAAAAAAATTCAAATAGATGAAATGCTTAGCACATACAACACTTTTTAAAACTATAATTTTCTTTTGCCAACTCAAAAAAAGTCAATGCTCTTCTAAACAAATAGTAGACTTTTTTTAAACACAGTGCCTTTCAAAGTGATTCACAATGAATCCTACAGGTTTCAAGTTACTATAATAATGTAAAGAAACATAGGAATGAATGTGCCGACTGCAGGATCTCACAAGCAGACGTAAGATAAATAGTCTTGTGATATGTGTTAGGGGGTTCATTTGAAGGATAAAGGTTAGCCAGGACAAAACAGATCTGTCCAGCACTTCTGTGACTACTTCCATGAAATCCATCCAAAGAGTAGAGACCTCAGTTTAACATCTGATCTGAAAGCTGGCACCTGTAATAATGCATCATTCCCTTAACTTGCATTGAAGAGTTAGATTAAATTATGAGTGATTCTCTAAAATGGAGATCAAAGCAGAAACCTCCTAGCTCAGAAGTGAGAATTCGGTGATTGCACGAAGACTGGCACTTAATGAAAATCATTGGTTGCAAAATGCTCCAAGAAAATGAAACAGCACTTATAAAAGGGCAGATTTTCTCTTTTTTCAAATGTGCTTCATAAATACATAGAATAAAAAAGGAAAAATATATTTATGGTTACTTCATACCTGGCTAGGGTACTTTTCCCAGATCCAGGTGGTCCCCTCATCAAAATTAGCATTTTAGTTGTTCCTAATATCTTCTTGTTGATATGCTTTGGAAACGAATACTCGCTTTGCAACTGCTGAATGCCAGACAGATTTAACCATGGTTTTGAATGTGAGTTGATGGCACCCAATCTCATTGACTGATGAGGTGAACCAGGACCAGCTCTTACAGGTCTCCATGGTGAAACAACATGAGACTTTGGTTTTGCAGGAGCCATTGCCACAGGGGTGACAAAAGTCTTTGGCAAATTCACAGGTTTGAATTCAGGAGCCCATGGGTTCCATGAGATTGGAGATATATTTGGAACATGTGGAAACAGCATGCTACTGGAATACTGATGGTAGTCTGCTCCCACATTGTTCAGTAAATTAGGTGGTTTTTCACTACTTATATTTTCCCCTAACCAATCAGGAAAACAAGCTGTGTTTTGTTGTATATTGTTCAAATTACTCCCTCTATTTTCTAATGGTTTTGTTGAGAGAATGCTGCTTTTTGGATTTGTTGGATTTGTTTCTTTATATGCTTGTGTCTCTTCAAATAATTTGCAGTTTTCTGCAGACAATGGATTTGTGTTTGGTCTGAACCACGGTATTTCATTGCCAGTTGTACCAGAACATTTTCCTCCTAATTCAGCAGAAATGCCACTATTTAGGGATAATCCAGTTTGCTGATGTAAAGAATTTGAATGTGAGTCGTATTTTTGACCAGAAAGCACTGAATCACCATACTTGCTTGGGACAATGTCCACAGAAATGGCTGCTGACAAGCTGTCGATTTCAGTTTCATTTGCCCAAATATCTGCACTACTTGTGCTTACGTTGTTTGAAAATGCAATTCCAGGGTCATTAGAGGACTTCTTGCTGCTGGAACTTTCAACATCTTCTGACAGCAACTTGTTATAATCTAACTGAACTTCTGGTCTTTTCTCAAAAACATTATTTCCATAATCAAAACAATGGCCTAAACTTTCTTCACATTCTTTTGAATTTAGGGCAAATGGTGAGTGCCTGTGACACGTTGCATTATCTCTCGTTTGCTGTTGATTTAGCATACAATTGAAAGTAGAGTTCAAATTTGATTGAATTAGCTGAGGTAACTCTTCACTAACACAGAGTCTAGAAAACTGACTGATGGGAGAATTATATCGATTCATAAATGGCTGGTACTGTTGATAAGTCGTGCTTTGTTCTGAAACAGTTTCATCATTGGTGTTTGTGCAAGAATTTTCCAATTTATTTTCAGTTGAAGAGTCCAATTGTTCAGACAAATGCAATCCAGGTTCTCTAGCACTTGTAGAAACAACAAGCAAATTACTTCTGTGGTCGTTCATGACTACTTTGCTCTTACTATTAACTTGATCATCACTCAGGGAAGCTGCCACATGGTCAAATCCAGAGAAGCTGGAAGATGCTACACCTTCAGCTGCGTCAGACAGTACCAACAAAGAGTCCATTGCATCGTCAGCTAAACAAGATAAAAAAAGGAATTATCAAATAAGTATGTGAACCAACAAGAATGTTTTCTGATCCCAAGCTAAATCATTATTTCAGATTTTATGCATGTAATTTTCATGTTTGTCTGTTGGAATTAAATGTATGGCTGAATTGTATATTCACAATGTAGCTAAATCTTACAAGCAAGTTGGAATTTTTAAACAATCCTTCTTCTGTCAAGTATGTGGAAGGGAGACAGAAAACAAAGCAGGATTGTTGCAAGGGATCAATTATACAATTTAACAGCAGCTTGTTTGTACAGTATACAGTAGCAACATATATACTGTTCATCTACCCTTATGGTGCCAGTATTACTAATGTTAGCATGTGGTCTCAATAAGGCAACAGAACGGAGCTCGGCACTGTGAACACAATTTAGTGATTGCAATGGGGTAGCATCAAACACAATGGACAGCACTATCACCCCAACCCTTTGTAGCCTCTTCAAGGCGTGTTCTCTTCCGTAAACAAATCCATAATATCAAGACCCAGACAAGTGCAAGCAATCTACTCAATACTGCAGTGCAGCAAAATGCCTTTGAAACTGTAGTTACTCTGTAAAGATCAATAGATGTGCACTGAATGTGAACATTAATATAATGAATCAAAGAAAAAAATTAAGATCACATAATGCAAGTCGCAGTCTTATGGATCAGGGTAAACATTTTGAACCATGGCTCATCTAGTCTGCCATATAATGTGAACCTAAACATTCATAACTAAGATCATCAGCAGTTCATTTGCAGATATCAGCAATGAAAATTGACATTGAACAGAGATATTCCTATATTCTAGGATCCCAAAATGTCCCATATGTAGATTTGACAACAACCTGTAACTCCACAATTAGCAAAGCAAAAGATATGAACACACTTGTAAAAAGTTATTCATTGTTTGTTGAGTGAACATTTTATGACTGACAGAAAATTAGCATATTCCTACTAAGTGTCCAACGAGTTATATTTCTTGTGGTTTGTCTGCTTCTCCTGATCAACACTGTAGTGTCCATAATTTTTTACATTGATATGTAGCCAAATTTTTGGGAGACTCAGGTTAGCTCTGTAAAGTGTCGACAACACACATAGCCCTCTCAGCAGAAACTGAGTCATGGAAATGCTAGAGCACCAATTAGCAGACCTTCCCATAAACCACAACATTCACCCAATAAGCAGGGATTGGGCAATATTCCCCTGGTCTCAGTGGAAATTCCTTTTCCCCATCAAGATGAGGCAAGAGTACAAGACTCCATTACATCTTCCCAACAGAAACTAGATCAACCTTTCACTCTGCGGACAAAGATCATGTCTCATTCCCAAACCAATAAAAGCCAGCCATGATACGGTGTTTTGGGTCACCGAATGTATCAGGACTGAGTTCCACCACAAACTGTAACAGCATAGTCCAGCATTTGGAAACATAGTAAATAGGAGCAGGCATAAGCCAGTTGGTCCTTCAGGCCTGGTACCCCATTCAACATGATCATCCAACTCAGTAATCCTTTTCCACTTTCACCCCATCCCTTTAAGAAATATAAATAATTAGTTTTTGAAAGCATTCAATGTTTTGGCCTCAACCGTTTTCTGTGGCAGAGAATTCCATATGCTCACCACCCTCTGAGTAAGTTTCTCCTCACCTCAGGGCAGCACAGTGGCTCAGCAATGCTACCTCACAGCAGCAGAGACCCGGGTTCGATTCGACCCTCAGGCGACTGTCTGTGTGGAGTTTGCACTTTCTCGCCATGTCTGCGTGGGTTTCCTCCCACAGTCCAAAGATGTGCAGATTAGGCGGATTGGCCATGCTAAAGTGTCCAGGAATGTGCAAGGTGGACGAGAAATGGGAAATGCAGGTTACAGGGATGGGGTAGGGGAGTCTGGGTGCAATGCTCTTCAGAGGTTTGGTGTGGACTCCATGAGCTGAATGACCTGCTTCCACACTGAAGGGATTCTACGATGATTTAAATGGGCTACTCGTATCCTTAGTGTGTGACCCCTGGTTCTGGACTGCTGGTCATCAGCAACATCCTTCCTGTGTTTGTTTTGTCTAGCCCTGTTAGAATTTTATAGGTTTCCATGAGATACCCTTTCTTCTGAACTCCAGTGAATACAATTCTAACTGATCCTCTCTTCATACATCAATCCTGCCATTCCAAGAATCAGACTAGTAAACCTTTGTTGCACTCACTCCATAGCCAGAACATCCTTCCTCAGATAAGGACACCAAAATTGCACACAATACTCCGGACACAGTCTCACCAAGGCACTGTACAATTTCAGCAAGACATTCCTACTCCTGTACCCAACATACCATTTGCCTTCGTCACTGACATCTCATGCTTACCTTCAGCAACTAGTTCATTCAGTTACACATATACCTTCAACAAGGTCTCAACCTGGAAAAGCTACAAGACAGGATGATATGTATGTCAAACAGACAGGCAGCATATTGATAAACATGTGCCATAAGAACTGAACCAGTGTTATCCTGTCATTTGCAATTGTGAAGTATGGCGGATAATTTAATAACAAATGGGGGATACTACATGAACAACTGCATTGTCGCAACGAGGAGCTACTTTTTGGTGTTCAGGAGCTCTTTAATTAATATCACAGATTCCTTTATTGCTCGATGCAATCACTTAGTAACTTTACCTTGGCTATTTGCATTTCTTTCTGTAGATAAATAAAGGTGGTACAAATACCAAAGAGAACAGATACATTGCTACATTTTTTAAACTAGGAATCTGTCATTTTTCTTCATTAAAAAAACAGTTGCACTGTTTCCAAAGTGAAGCCCCACAAACTTAAAACAAATTGGACATGATTATTGGCAATTATAGTTTTAGCTTTTTAATCACTTTCCATGTACAACAATCAAAGATAATTCAGGGAAAGAATCAGGATCTGAAGAACACCAATCAGTTCAAGGAAATGCTCCTTCAACAAAAACATGCTGAGTTCTGCTTGAACATTGCACACAGCAATGGAACAGTGATGTTTGGAACAAAGTGATATCATCCAGCTTTTGTGTTAGTTTTTTTATTACGTTAAAAAAAACCTGCTAAACAACAATATTATAGTTGAAATCGTGATGTTGGCATTTGTCAGTGTTAAATGGACACATGTAACTGCAAACTCTAAACTGTCTGTGTTCAAGACATCATTGAAAGAATCTGGCAATGAAAATCAGTCCAGGGATGAATGCTCACTACTTCAGTGACATCATCTCAGATGTCATATACATCACAATGTGCATAAAGGCAAAAGCAAGTTGGCCATACATCTCAGGGTTCAACTTGAAATATAAAAACACAGAATACAAGGTTTCTAATGCCAACATGAAGAAAAAAATATATTTATGAATCCAAAAGCTATAAAATTACAGAGAAGAATAGTAAATTACAACATCATTAACTCTTGGAAGAGACAGATAAGAGTCTAACTGTTATTAGACAGCTGAATGGACTCTCTAGTTTCAAATAATGTTGATCTTGCTTTGCGCACTTCCTGTGCAGTTATAACCTTGTATGCCTCGCGCTCTCTAAGCACCTTATGATCTGAACGTCCTTCTTTGCTAATGATCTGCCTGCACTGCTTGCAAAACAAAGCTTTTCACCATACTTAGGTACATGCAACTACAATGAATCAAATCAAATCAATCTGTTGAACATTTTTAAGTTTTGTTACACATCTTGGGCAGCAGGATGTGTTGACAATTTCACTGACATGAAGCAATTTCAGCTGTATAACACAACATGTTCACACAACTTGACTGGTGATTCTGTCATTTAGAGTCAGAGTTATACAGCACAGATACAGACTCCTCTGTCCAACTTGTCTGCACCGATCTAAACTGATGGTCCCATTTGCCAACATTTGGCCCATATTGCTCTCACAAGGTGCAACAACCAAGGCAGGCAGCTCTGTAAGATAGCTCCTCTTATCTTGAACAAAGTATATATAGTCTGACTGAAAGCCTGAAAATCTTGGGACCACTGGAAAGCTTCTAAAAACTTAAACAGGAACAATTATAAGTATGTGGTTATAATATCACTACTGCTTCTAACATTATTCACCTGGTAATCAATGGATTCATAAATATATTTTTTTCTTCATGTTGGCATTAGAAACCTTGTATTCTGTGTTTTTATATTTCAAGTTGAACCCTGAGATGTATGGCCAACTTGCTTTTGCCTTTATGCACATTGTGATGTATATGACATCTGAGATGATGTCACTGAAGTAGTGAGCATTCATCCCTGGACTGATTTTCATTGCCAGATTCTTTCAATGGTGTCTTGAACACAGACAGTTTAGAGTTTGCAGTTACATGTGTCCATTTAACACTGACAAATGCCAACATCACGATTTCAACTATAATATTGTTGTTTAGCAGGTTTTTTTTAACGTAATAAAAAAACTAACACAAAAGCTGGATGATATCACTTTGTTCCAACCATCACTGTTCCATTGCTGTGTGCAATGTTCAAGCAGAACTCAGCATGTTTTTGTTGAAGGAGCATTTCCTTGAACTGATTGGTGTTCTTCAGATCCTGATTCTTTCCCTGAATTATCTTTGATTGTTGTACATGGAAAGTGATTAAAAAACTAAAACTATAGTTGCCAACAATCATGTCTCTTTTGATCTTAGACAAGGAGAAAATGCACACACATTACAGTTCTGTAATTTAGGTCTGCTGAATGAAAATTACAAATCCCTATAGTGGGAGAACATCCTAACATTGAAATCAATGACAGCTCAATAAAGTGATCAGTACTAAATCGATAAGATGCAACTTCAAAATAAGGACTTCAGCTTCTCTGTCGATACTGCATAAACACTCACTTCAACAGATGGCACTGGATTCTGACCGTGATTATGCAATCACTGAAGTTACTGAAACAATTTAAAATTCTGTGCAGTGAAAAAAATGCCTTCTGAAGCGGCGCGCATAGGGATTTACACCCTGAGATGGTAGAGTGCAGGCACAAAAAAGACGTTTACTTCAACCTCATGGTAAGTTTACTTAAAAACGAACGATTTTGTTTTACGAATGAACTTCCTAAAAGAACAGAACTTAGGGGTGGGGAAAGAGAGGAGTAACTACAATTACAACACAAGGTGAAATTACAGCAGCGATATTTAAATGCATCAGCCGGCTACAGATGATCCAGGTAAAAGAGTAAAGGTCTGGTGGGACAGAGCGATATTCCAGCAGCAGCGTTACCTTTGAAGTCACATTCGGACAGCACCACATACACCACGCTCGGATCCAGGTGAGAGAACATCTCTGTCATTCTGTTCAGCAATTCCTCCTTGTTTACCCCAGCGGCAGGACAGGCAGTCACTGAATTGGAGCCCAAGGCCCACCTAGGAACTGGAGCCTGAGACCGATCAGCCGCGGCAGGAGCAGATACCGCGGAGCCAGTCCTGGTAGGAGACCCCAGTCCAGGCGGTCGGGCCGGACTAGATGCGGCGGGATTCCTCCTCTTCCTCGGCATTTCGCGGACCCCCCCTCTCAGCTGAAGCTGGAGCGAGGCCCGGAGAACAGTTACGGCAGCGTAATCACGGCTGCAAGGGGGCGGGGCTACGGCCGACGTAACTTGCGCCATTGCGTCATGGAGCCCGGGCAACAGGTCACCAGGAGGAAGAGAAAGGCCCGCCTGGTGTTTGGTCCAATCAGGTTACAGCTCTGCTGGGATGTTTCATTCTCCAGTGCAGTGTCATACCTGTCGTCGTTCTGCAAATTTACTGAGGTTTTGATGACTATACGAACTTAAGTTTGGTTTCAAATTGACGTACATAAACGAACGATTTCATTTCTTTTGAGTAACGGTAAGAAACAAACTCGACTGTAAAACCAAGACTCACTGAACAATTTCATACTTCAGGTTACAAGTGAATGATTAGGAACATTCAGAATTGTAGAAATATAACAAAAAATTATTTGTAGAGTACCTTTAACGCAGTGAAATATTCCATGATGCATCAAAGAAGCATGATAAAATATAAAAGTCTTCCATCTTCCCTCTTCCATTGGGCAGAAAATACAAAAGTTTGAAAACATGTACCAACAGCATTAAGAACAGCTTCTTCACTGTTATCAGACTTATGAACAGACCTCTCATATATTAAATTTGATCTTCCTCTGCACTTTATTGATGTAACACTATGTTCTGCATTCTGTTCAATTATCCTGATGTGCTTATGTAAAGTATGATTACTGTATCTCAGTACGTGACAGTAATGAATCAGATCATATCAAATCAAACAAAAATATGACACCAAAGCATGTAACGAGATATTTAAGTCAGATGACAAAAGCTTTAGTCATCAAAGAAGCATTTTTTAAAGGATGGGAGTGGAAAAGTGAGGGAATTCCTGTATCCTAGACAGCCAAGGGCAAGACCACCAATGACTGGGCACAGGCTGCCAAGATTAGATGATCACAAATATATCAGAGGTAGTGAGATTAGAGATTACAGGGATGTAAGGAGTAAAACTATGGAAGGAAGAATGTAATTCCAACCATCATGTCTGTGCCAGCCATTCAAGATCTATCAAATCTGTTATGATCCTGAAGCAGACCATCACCTTTTATGATCTAGAACCATAGAAATGATACAGTACAGAAGGGTGGCAGCCCATCTTCTCCATGCCGACCCAAAAACACACAGCTGTCCTTTTTAATTCCCTGTTCCTGCATGTGGCCCATAGCATTGCAGCATAGAGCACTTAAGGTGCAGATCGAAGTACTTGTTAAGAATTTAGGATCTCTGCCTTGGACACCAACTCAGGCAGCAAATTCCAGACATTCACCACACCCTGCATAAAAAGTTTTCCTCACATCCCCTCCAATCTTTCTGCTAACTAGCTTCAACCTATGACCCCTGTATTTTGAACTCCCTTACAAGGGAAACAGGTTCCTCCTGCCTACTCTATCTCTACTCCTCACAATTCTATATACCTCAATCATGTCACCCCTCAGCCCTCTCTGTTCCAAGGAAAACAAACCCAAATTTTCCAATCTCTCCTTGTAGATACAATTATCCTGGCAACATTCTAGTAAATCTCCACACTCTTTCCAGAGCAATTACATTCTTCCTGTAATGCAACCAGAACTGCACACAATACTTCAGTTGTGGCCTCACCAGTGTCTTATATAGATAAATTATTATATCCCTATGTTTGTACTTTATTACCTCTGCCAATGAAGGAGATCATTCCATATGCCTTCTTGACAACCTTATCTACCTGTACTGTTACCTTCAGGGACCTGTTAACTTCCACTTCAAGGTCTCTCACATCATCTACCCTTCTCAGTATACTCTATTTATTGTATTATTTTCTGGCTAGGGGCCAGTAAAGCTTAAAAAAGACACATTCTAAGCACTTAATAAAAGAATAAAACTACAAGATTCCACAGTTTTAAATAAACAACAGTAAATTTTACTGTACAAAAAGTGAGCACAATAATGCAATTTAGAATATGTATACAACTTTTTTTCTAACATTCAATTAGAATTAACCTGCAATAAATATGGGTAACACACAATGTGGTCGAATAGCCCACACAGCACATCAAATAGCAAATTCAATGAAGACAGATACCGCAGATTTCTCAGTAATCTACTCCCAAATACTAGTGACATAATGGACCATGACATCTCATTCAAATTTTACTTGGAATTCAAATTTCTTCTCTTTCAAAGATCCAGTTTTCCAACTTCCTCAAACGCTCATCCATCATGGACTACCTCAACGAAGCTTCGCATTCTGGATGTTCACTCTCCCAACTAGGATTGCATTTCTCTGGATCCGAGAAACTGCACTCCAGCACCTACTCACAGACATAATTTCAACTTGTCTGCAGATATCTAGCTTCACTATGATAGTACTGATCCTGCATTTCTGAGTTCTAATCTTGCCCAGCTACACAAAGCAAATACTGCTGTTGGCATCTTTTCCCCTTGCATGAAGTTGCACTTAACAATGTTATAATCTTGTTCAAAGCTCCTATAATTTCCAAGACTTTTCCTGAACTTGTACCCAAAAATAGGCTGTACCTCCCAACTCCCTGCACTTCTAAGTATTAGAGCTCAGAATCTGCTACGGCAGCACCATATTGGGGTGAAACTTCTCCCATGTCCCAAACTGACTAACAGCTCAAGTATCATAACCATCCTCTCTGACTGCCTCTATCTAAGCTGGAATAAATGAATGTTTGGTAACATTTGGTAATATTTTGGATGACCAGTTGAAAACCTTGCATCAAGCCTCTTTTGCTCAGCAGTATTGCATGTAACTAATATTTTAGAACAGTCTAATATAGCAATCCTTTAGAACTGCCTGTTTCCTAAATGTTACAATGTTTACACATTGCTGACTTGCACAGTATAAGGTGGAAACAAAAAGGGGATTTTGCCACAAACCTAATCTCACCTTCCAGCTCTGGATAGTTATAGCACTTCAAGTGTACATTTAATTTTTTTTAAATGTAAAGACACCTTATTTCCCTGTCACCCTTTCACACAGTGAGTTATAGGCCATAACCACAATCTGGTTGAAGCACTTCTCCTTAGCTCCTTTCTAATACTGTTAACAATTAACTTATGATAGAGTCATAGAGACATACAGCGTGGAAGCTGACTCTTCTGTTCAACTTGTCGACGCCAACCAAGTTTCCCAAACTAAACTTGTCCCACTTGCCTGTATTTGCCCAAGACCCTCTAAACTTTTCCTATTCATGTACCTGTCCAAATGTCTTTTAATCGTTGTGACTGTATCTGCATCTATCACTTCCTCTGGCAGTTCATTCCAAATAAAAACCACCCTCTGTGTGAAAAAGTTGCCTCTCAGGTCCCTTTTAAGTCTTTCTCCTCTCTCATTAAAAATTTGCCCTCTAGTTCTGAACTTCCCTACCCTAGGAAAATGGCCTTTGCTATTAACATTATCTACGCTCCCCATGATTTATTAAACCTTATAAAGTCACCCCTCAATCTCCTACATTGCAGTGAAAAACATCCCAGCCTATCCAGCCTCTCCTTATAATTCAAATCCTCTAGTCCTGGCAACATCTTTGTAAACCATTTCTGAACCTTTTCCAATTTAATAATATCCTTCTTTTAGCAGGGCCACCAGAACTGTACACAGTGCTCCAAAAGTGCCCTCACCAACATCCTGTAAAACCTCAACATGACACCCCAACTACTATACTCAACAATGGCAAGCACGTTAAACGTCTTCTTAACCCCCTGTCTACCTGTGATGCAACTTTCAAAGAACTATGCACCTGAACTCCTAGGTCTCTCTTTGACCACATTACCCAATAGAACTGTATTAGTCCTGCTCTTGTCGTTTTTCCAAAATGCAACACCTTGCATTTATCCAAATTAAATTCCATCTGCCACTCCTCAGCCCAATGGCCCAATGGATCAAGATCCTTTTGTAATCTCGGATAACCTTTGTCTGTGTTCACTATACCACCAATTTTGGTATCATCTGCAAACTTACAACCATGTCTCTTCTATTCTCATCGAAATCGTTTATATAAATGACAGTGGATCCAGCACTGATCCCTGCAGAACACTGCTGGTTACAGGCCTCCAGTCAGAAAAAACAACCCTGCACCCCACATTCCGTCTCCTGCCATCAAGCCGATTTTGTATCCAATTGGCAAGCTCTCCCTGAATCCAATGTGATCTAACTTTACGGATCAGTCTACCATGCTGGACCTTGTCAAAGCTTTCACCAAAGTCCATGTAGGCAACATGTACTGCTCAGCCCTTATCTATCTTTTTGGCCACGTCCTCAAATAACTCAATCAAGTTTGTGAGACATGATTTCCCATGCACAAAGCCATGTTGACTATCCCTAATCAGTCCCTGCCTCTCCAAATGCATGTAACTCCTTTCTCTTACAACCACCTCCAATAACTTACCCACTACTGACGGCAGACTCACCAGTCTATAGTTCACAAGCTTCTCCTTACAGCCTTTCTTTAAAAAAGACACAACCTTAGCCAGCCTCCAATCCTCCAGCACCTCACCCATGGTTGGAGATGTTCTTTGCTAGGGATCCTGCAGTTTCTTCCCTTACTTCCCAATGTCCTGGGATACACTTGATCAGTCTTGGAGATTTATCCACTTTTACGTTTTTTAAGATCTCCAGTACTTCCTCTTCTGTAATAGAGTCCTATAGCATGAAGACAGGCCCTTTGGCCCAAAGTGGTCCACGCTGACCAAAATGTCCATCCATGCTAAACCCATTTCCTTGCACTTGGCCCATATCCTTGTAAACATTTCCTATCTATGTATTCGCGCAAATGCCTTTTAAATTTTGTTAATGTACCCGCCTCAACCACTTCTGCTGGCAGCTCATTCCATTGTGTAACACCCTCTGTATGAAAAAGTTGCCCGTCAGGTTCCTGTGTATTCTTTCCCTCTTACCTTAAACTGATGCCCTCTAGTCCTCGATTCTCCAACCCTAGGAAAATGACTGAGCGCATTCAACCTATCCATGCCGCTCATGATCTTATACACTTCTGTAAGATCCCCCCTCAGTTTCCTACGCTCTAAAGAAACAGGTCCAACCTCTCCCCATAACCCAATCCCTTGAGTCCTGGCAACATCCTTGTAAATTTCTTCTGCCCTCTTTCCAGTTTAATAACATCCTTATTAATGTGGACTGTTTTCAAGACATCAATATTTACTTCACCGAGTTCCCTTGCCTCCATGTCTTTCTCCACAGTAATTATTGATGCAAAATATTTGTTTAGTATCTCTTCTATCTCCTGTGATTCTACATAGAGACAAAGGGGCCCTATTCTTTCCCTAGTTGCTCTTTTGCTCTTAGTGTACTTGTAGAATCTCTTTGGATTATCCTTAATCTTATCGGCCAAGGCTATCTCATATTCCCTTTTTGCCCTCCTGATTACACTCTTAAGATTGCCCTTACACTCTTCAAGAGATTCACCTGAACCCAGTTGTGTATACCTAACAGATGCCTCCATCTTATTCTTGACCAGATTCTCAATATGTTTATTTATCCATTGTTCCCTACTGCTACAGCCTTACCCTTCACTCCAACAGGAGCATATTGCCTCTGAACTCTCGTTATCTCATTTTTGAAAGCCTCTGACTTGCTAGTCGTTCCTTTACCTGCAAACAGTCCACTCCAATCAACTGTTGAAAGTTCCTATCTCATACCATCAAAATTGGCCTTACTTCAATTAAGAACTTTAACTTTTAAACAAAGCCTATCCTTTTCCATAACTATTTAAAAACTAATAGAATTATGATCACTGGTTCCAAAGTGCTCTCCCACTAACACTTCAGTCACTTGCCCTGTTTTATTTCCAAAGAAGTCAAGTTTTGCTCCATCTCTAGTAGGTACATCTACATATTGATAAAGAAAAATT
>NW_025966820.1:0-30577 GCF_021869965.1 Rhincodon typus | reverse complement strand
AATTCTCAAGATTTTTAATCCCCCCCACCTTCCATTTCCATAACTACTCTAAATTTAAACTATTTTCTTACATTGAAGAATATCATTTTGCACTGCCAAACATCCTTATTGTCTATTTTCCAGTCTTTGCTTCCTCTACCTTCAAACCAGACCAATTTTGTGCCTTCCATTTCTAACTTTTCTCTATTTTGAATCTGCTCTCAGGTTTCCATCTTGTTACCAAACCTGTGTGAACCATTCCCAAGAACACGAACAAAACCTCAGACGAGAACTGATCTGTACTGTATAGATCCTACCTTTCCCAGAAGCAGTTCCAACGCCTCTGGAATCTAAAGCTTCCTTCCTGCATCAACGCCTTCCCACTTTTGTAATCATTAGCACACAGCAACAGTAGTAATAGAAAGATTTCTACCTTTGGAGACCCTACTTAATTTTTTGGTTCTCCAAACTCTACTTTCAAGGCCTCGTCTGATAATTCATTAGTTTCGATACAGACCATGAACTCTGACTGTTCAGGCTCTTCTCTGAATGATCTGATGTTCAGTGACACACTTGACCTGGCACCAGAGAGAGGCCATGTAACATCCTGCAGAAGTAGGGGTTCGTTCCCCTGACTATGAATCCCTTGCCTCATTTTATTCATTGCTCATTACATATAATATGGACAGTGTAAGAGGGAGCGAAAGGCTGTTAGGTGTAAGCAGGAATGTGGAATGGAGGTTTAAAATCAGATTAGCCACAATTACCAGGCCCTTAAATATCAGGACGGGGGGATAAAATGGTTAAGAAGGCATATGGTATACTTGCCTTTATTAGTCAAGGCAAAGAGTTCAAGAGAAGGGAGGTTATGCTGGACTATATAAAATGCTGGTTAAGACATATGTAGAGCATTGTGTGCAGATCTGGAACCCACATAATAGGAGAGATGTGATAGCACTGGAAAAGGTGCAGAAATTTACCAGCATGTTGCCTGGGCTGGACAGTTTATGAAGATTGGACAAACTAGGGTTGTTTTAACAGAGCAGAGAAGATCGACGGGAGACATGATTGAGACGTATAAAATTATGAGGAGCATACACAGGATCAACAAGGAGAAACTTTTCTTCTTGGAGGAATTAATGACCAGTAGCACAGATTTAAGGTAAGGGAATGAAGGTTTGGAGGAGATAGGAGTAAAACTTTTTCACCTAGAGGGTGGCAGGAACGTAGAACTCACTGCCTGTAAGTGTGGTGCAGGCAAAAACCCACAACATTTAAGTAGTATTTAGACATTCACTCATGATGCCAAAACATACAATGCTGTGGGCCAAGTGATGAAAAATGAAATTAGAATAGCTAGGTCGTTGTTTTTGACCAGCATGAACACGATGGGCGAAAAGAACCTTTTTCTTGCTGTAGATTTCTATGACTCTCTCATTGAATTGCTGACCAGGCTAGATAGGGCAAGTCACCTACCTACTCCTAATCCTGCTCCTAATTCTGTGTGTAAAATTATTAGTTGACATTAGTCTCTTTCAAGGCATCTTACTCGGTGCAACAATGCAAGTATGTCAATGTTACAATGTGTTCACTGACCAAACACCAACTTACACGGAGATCATTTTTTTAAAAATTCAGAAATTAAGTTAAAAGGAGTTGGAGTTTGTCAGAGGTAAGCAAAAATACATAGCTTCCATGACATATTTTCCCCAAATTTAATTCTACCGAACATCAAAGCATTTCTTTTGAAAGTGTAGCATTTCTCTTCTGGTTCAACACATTAATAAAACTAAACTAATGCATTTATACACAATTCCAGAAGTTCTATATTTGGCTAAAATTAGAAGCAATTAACGCGAGTTCAAACTCAGCATCAAAACCCTGTTTAAATTATTGAATTTAACCAAGTATTTTGTTTAGCTCCAGGGCAATCTAAGCTTCACATTTTTCCAAACTAAGTAAACTACTTGCGCTCTGATCATCCACCACTTGGGGACAGAAAAAATAAGCAAGATATATTTCAATCCTCTTTTGTACCTCTCCCTTGTGCACTGACTTTCACTTTCCTGCATCTCCATGGGTACTTGAGAGTCCTCTGGTACCTGACTCAGTTGATCATGACTCAACAGTAAGCTAATGGGTCACTTCAATAGAGATGACTACTTGAAGCTATACAGTACCTTTGATATCATAAAATACCCAAAGTACTTCAATGAAGCTTAATATAGCAAACTTTGATATTTAGCCATGAAAGGAGAAATTGCAGTAGATGGCCAAGAGCTCAATCAGAAATAGGTTTTTAAAAAAAAATGTTCAGGGGCAGGAACTGCAGAGTTAAAACATGGCCACTAATGATGGAGTGATTAAATTCAGTGATGCTCACGAGTCCAGATTCAGATAAGTGCAGATATTTCAGAGGGCTGTTGAGGGAAACAAAGTGGAGACAGGGAAAAGAAATTTAAAATTCAAAGCACTGCTTGACTGTCAGCCAAATAAGTCAGCAAGCACAGGCGACGGGTGAATCGGACATGCTGCAAGCAAGCACACAGGCAGAGTTTTGAATGACCTCAAGTTTATGAAGGGTAGAATGTGGAAGGTCAGCCAGGAGCATGGTGAAAGAATCAAGTATAGGAGTAACAATCGTATGATAATGTTTCAGGAGACGAGCTGAGAGAAGGACAAAAATCAAGCAACTTTGGAGAGATGGGAATAAGCAGTTTCAGTGATGGTGCAAAAGCTTATCTGTCAGTTAAATATGGCCAACTCGAGCCTAGTCTGTCATTCAGAATCATCATGGCTGATCCTCTCCTTAAAATGCCATACTCCTACACTGTTCCCATATCCCTTTGGCACCTTTAGTGTCTAGAAAATTGTCAATTTCTCTATTCAATATAGTCAGTTGGCATCCACAACCTTTTGTGGTAAAAGATTTCCACAGGTTCATCATGTTCTGATTAAAGAGATTCTCTCACCTCAAAATGGCCTACCTTGTAGCCCAACAGCCCTTGCTTAAGACACTTCAGACAGGAAAAACATCATCCCTACATCCAGTCTGTTCAGCCCTCCCAAAATTTTATACATTTCCAATGAGATCCTGCTCATTCTTGTAAATTCCAATTCACATAAGTAGACTCAGTATCTCCTCATACAACAATCCTACAGTATCATGAATTAGTCTGGTGTACCTTTGCTGCAATCCCTCCATGGTAAGTATATATTTTATTAGGTAAGGAGACCATAACTGCAAACAATGCTCCAAGTGCACTCTCACCAAGATCCTACACACCTGCAGTAAGACATCCTTACTCCTGTACTCAAATCCATAGAATCCCTACAGTGTGGAAACAGGCCCTTCGGCCCAACAAGTCCACACCGACCCTTAGAGAATCCCACTCAGGCCCCTTTCCCGTAACCCACCTAATCTACACATTCCTGAACACTATGGGCAATTTAGCATGGCCAATCCACCTAGCCTGCACATCTTTGGACTGTGGAAGGAAACCGGAGCACCCAGAGGAAACCCACGCAGACGAGGAGAATGTGCAAACTCCATACAGACAGGTGCCTGAGCGGGAAATCGAATTCAGCCCCCTGTTGCTGAGAGGCAGTGGTGCTAACCACTGAGCCACCATACCACCCAAATCCTCCTGCAATTAACACCAACATACCATCTGCCTTCTTAGCTGCTTGCTGCATCTGTATTCTTGTTCTCAGTAACGAATGTAGGCTCCTCTGTACATCAACATTTCCCAATTTAATTACCATTTAAATAATACATTCAGTTTTACCTACCAAAGTGGATAACTTCCCTCTTATCTACATTATACTGCATCTGCCAAGTCTTTGCCCACTTACTCAACTTGTCTAAATCATTTGAAGAATTCTAACATCCTCCTCGCTATTCAAACCTAGTTATGTGTTGTCAACAAATATAGAAATCACTGACATATGTTGTAAATAGCTGGGGCTCAAGTACTGATCCCAACACTACCCCAGTTCTCACCTTCCACTCCAAAACAGACCCATTTATTCCTAGGAGTTAGTAAGAACTGCCAATGCTGGAGTCAGAGACAACACAGGGTGGAGTTTTGGCCCGACCCAAAACGTCAGCTTTCCTGCTCCTCTGATGCTGCCTGGTCTGCTGGTTTCCTCCAGCTCCACAATGTGTTATCCCATTTATTCCTATTACTTGTCTGTGAAGTTGCTCTCAATCTATGCCAGTACTTAAGATACCCCCAATCTCATCTAACATTTTAGGTCAAAATTTATCAAACTCTTGCTGAAAAAAAAGATTGATTTCATTATAAACATTGGTTCTCCACCATTCATTCTGCTAGTTACGCCCCCAAAATAGGCTAGTGTAGGCTCAAAGTTGCTTGGGAGAGGGATGTTGTTTACAACTTTAACAAGGTTGCTTTGGCACTGTATCAGGAATGCAAACCTGATTCAAGCATTTCAAACGTGGAGTTCTAGGAATGGCCAGTATGGGTTTGGGAGACAACATTGCATCATGGAGTTGGGAGAGGAAAGGGAGATTGGAATTTCCAAGACAGTGGGTCAAGAATTTCTAAACAGTGAGGCAAAGATGGTAATTTTAAAGCAGTCAGCACATGAAAAGACAGAACTATTAACAATACCGGAGAAGAGAAGGTTGAGTGGTAAGCAGTTTACTAGAAATAGAGTCAAGGGAACTGGATCTCATGAGCAGGTCAAAGTTGAAGCAGTCCTCATGAGACAAGATGAAGAATGGAAAGAGCAAGTTCAGGGCTTGGGCAGTTGGGAACTTCACCGGAAGTTTTGTCCAACAAGTTAAAGGGAATGAGTGAAGTAGCAGAAACAATCAATCCAACTGTTCCAATCTTAGACTGATTTGACTCCACCTTTAACTTGCAGACTCTGAACAAAGATAGGATCTGTTTAAAGTGATGCACTTCATGACTGTATGGTCTGCTGTTATGCATGAAGGTCATGAAGAACAAGCAAGGTAGGTTGTTGACATTCACGAAACTTAAAAGTCAGGAGTCAGTGTCCTCAGGTTAAGTAAAAGAGAAAGACACTTGAGGCAGAGGAAACAAGATACAGTAAAACTCAAGATATAACAAAATGTGGAAGCAGAAATCTGAAATTAAAGTATGAACAAAAAGTGCACTAATATTTAGCATATATTTGATTCTTATTTTTCACAAAGTCCAAAACCAATTTGTACAATTCTCACTTTAAACTAATAATATCGAGTTATCCAATAGCAATACTTTTCTTCTAGAACTCATTAAGTTTTATTCTAGGGGTATTAGTCATAATCAAACACCATTGTAACATGATAATTAAGTTAATTATCACATTCAGCAATCCACGATGCATACGACAGTTAAAATTTAATCTATGATTTAAAACAAAATCATTAAGAGGCAGAAATGGGTAAATAAATTGACCCTATTTCAGCCAACTTAGAATTAAATTTAGAAATAAAAACATCTCAATTCTCAACAACCTGAGATGGTGCTTCACCAAGCACACAAATTCTAAGAAACCTAAACAGTGAGGGGTAGTAAAAACAAATGGCGAACAACAGGACAAGGACACAAAAGCGAAAGGGTGAGAAAGCAAGAAGGCAAGCACGAGAGATATAGAGCAAGCGAAAGCAACCAGTGCGCTACAGAGAGACGGAGGAGCACGCGAGGAGGAGACTGCCTGCGTAAGTGAGAGCACATAAACGACAGACAGCGCAAGCAAAAGCGAGAGAGCACGCGAGGGCGAGAGACAGACAGACAAGGGTGGCACAGTGGCTCAGTGGTTAGCACTGCTGCCTCACAGCTCAAGGAACCCAGGTTCAATTTCAGCCTCGAGTAACTGCCTGTGTGGAGTTTGCACATTTTCCCTAAATCTGTGTAGGTTTTGCCAGGTACTCCGCTTCTGCCCACAGTCCAAACATGTGCAGATTAGGTGGACTGGCCATGCTAAATTATCCCATAGTTTCCAGGGATGTGTAGGCTAGATGGATTAATCATAGTAAATGCAGGGTTATGAGGATAAGGATGGGGTGCCAGGTCTCAGTGGGATGTTCTTTAGGAGGTCATCACAAGACCCAAAGGGCCAAATGGCATCTTTCCACACTGTAAAGATTCTACAATTTTATTCTACAACAGAGAGAGACAGACAAAGCAGGAGAGGCACTGTGTTTTTATTCCTGCGCTCCCATAACTGCCTCACCTCTGCCCAGTCCTTTTTATATTTCTGATTTAAATTTTGCATCTACACAGACAATACAAAGTTGGATACAGTTTGCTCCTTAAAAGATGTTTTTTAACTCATGCTTTCTTTCAGTTTGCCGCATTTCAATGGGTCAGGAAAAGAAGCCAGCTCCCACAGAACAGAAAGCAAATTCAGATGTAGCAATATTCATTTCTTCCCTTACCTGCTTTGCTTTTGCATAATCAAAGCAACTTTCTAAGTTGGTGGAAATTTAGATATTAAATAAAAACCAACTCAGATCTAACATTTAATACAAAAAAAAAGCTGCCACGTAATTTGCACAAGAAAACTTTCCCTACAAAACCGACCATCAAGACTTTTTCATCAAAACTGTCATGGCACAACAATGCAAAAATTGCCGTGAAATGTAATCATTTCGTGACTTATCTATTAATTGTCCTATTAATTATCTATTAATTATGAAGGTACACTCCCCTTTCAAGTGACCATTCTTCATATGGGAGTCAGAACAGAGTATTAACAGCTTAGTCAACCACAGGAGATTTCATAAGTGGTGGTTCTTTCAGTCTTATAAAATATTACGTTCTTCACACAAGAATATCAGCAGCACAGCATTATTTATATAAAAGATCTATTTCTAAAATTACTTTTCATGCTTATCCCTCCAGAAGAGGCACTTTAGTTTTAATTAACATCCCTATGTAAAAGGAGCAACAGGAGAGTTACCCCAATGGCACACGAATCTACTAAACGTACCCTGTCTCATGGCACAATACCATCTCTGCACATAAAAATATTCCATTGCATATTCTCATCAACTTTGCCAAAGCTCACTGCAAAGAATAACACTGCATTTCATTCTCCACCCTAAATGAGATGGAATGGTTTATGTAGTGTCACTACTTCAAACCAAAAACCAATTTTGTTCAAACATGACATACTAGAATGTGATCTCTCCTTGATTACTCCCAATTAATTCCAAAGTTTATCCTTGACACAAAGTCCAGCCACTTTTCCACAACCAAATTGAAGAGGTAAATATTAAAAAAATTCCCTGAATAATGACAGCTCAGGAATGTTTGGATAGGCATAGGTAAAATCGGCAATACATTGAAGACAGTAAAAACTGGGGTAGTAATCAACATAAAGCCTAAAAGGTTCAGCACCATCTCACAGGGATCACAGAAGTAGTTTCAAAGATTGCAGACACGTTGTAATAAAAGAGCTACTGCTTTGAGATAAAGTGGTCTGGATGGGGAAAATATCAACTGTATATTTTTCACGTCATACTTTCACAGAAGACAGTAAGCGCAAATGATTTATACGAAGTTCAGTTTCCAAAAACTAAATTGCAGCACAACCAGGTAGCTTACTAGCATTACAAGGGACAAAGCCAAGGGTACAGGGATGTAAGCTTGCAGCTATTACACAGCATTCTTTAAGACATGGCCACAAAGCTGGGTAAAAACTAAAAAGGAGGGAAAAAATATGCTTTAGTGCAGCTCCAACAGTTACAGATTACACACTGTCTTAAGATGTTTGGGGTCCCAAAATGATATAATTTATACACCAGGGGTTTATGCTCACTATTTCCGTTTGTAGATGTTCCAGACAGGGAGACAAGCAATGTTTTAGCATGATAATCTAAAAGTCAAGTTAGTCCTTGCCTTTTTCATACTCCACCTAGTGGCCAGCTATAGAGTATGACTGCTAAAACATCCAGTTGTAGGTTTGGATTGAAAATATTACCCTTGAGAAGCGTCCAACCAAAGATAGGAATGAGGAAAACCAGCAAAGAAGCTTTGAAGCAGATTGGTTAGTTGTTCAAACTGGCCATAAGGAACAGCAACATCAGGCAGTGGACCTTAAAAGCCAACGGATATACTCTAGGAAAAGAAACAGTACATAACTACTAAGCACAAGCATATCCCATTTCTTCCCCGCCCCCCAATTTCTTATGCTCAGGCTCAGGGTGACTTAGCACTTGAAAAACTAAGTTACATGCTGCAATAACACTAAACCATAAGCAAAGTCTAAAATCAAAAGACCAACTCAGAAGCCTGAAATACAAAGAAGTTTCTTCTAATGCCTTAAAATATTAACAATTCAATTAAGTTTGTGATAATGACACTGAAAATTTATTTTTGCCTTAAACAGAACCTGCAAACCAGGAAACATGGATACTAGTATCCAAAAGAATTAAAAAGCAAACTCAATACTTGAAGTGTGCTTGCCAAGATATTTCTGGGACTCAACTCAGGTTGCACAAATAGAAGCCTGCCTTCATTGTAACCAAAAGTGTTGAGAGTCAGTCAGCTGTTGGCTGGATGGCAAGTCTGCAATGTAGGGTAACACCAAAAGAGTGGATTCAATTCCCACACCAGCTGAGATTATCATAAAGGAATCTCCCTCTCAATCTCTGAAATATGGTTACCCTCAGGTGAAACCATTATTCATCTCTTTCTAATGAGACCAACCCCTAAAGTCAGTACAATCCTTATGAACTATATCGCAAACTGCTATAAAGAACTCCAAAAATGAACACCAACTGGCTACAAAAAGACACGACCAATACTCACTCATCTCAATCCACATGGACAAGGAGAACCACTACTTCGGCTGGGACAGGCTAGGCAGAGAGAGGCACGAGAATTCCTAGAAGCGTGGCACTCCACGAAGCATGCTATTAATAAACACATTGAACTCGACCCCATGTACATTCCACTACGAAGGAAAACCGGAAGTGAGGCAATCCATCTCAATGGACCCCAGTTTTAAAAACCAGGTGGGAAAACACACCGATACTTCATCAGAGGCTGCACTGAGGATGTTACCAAGCACAGTAACGAAACATCTGCGAAACAAGGAACCAGCTCGGCGAGCCAACCAACCTTAACACCCACAACCCGAGCTACAAATCTACTCCAAAACCTTAGAAACCCCAAATAGTAGATGATTTATAAATACTAGAAAACCAAACGCGAGATTCGTTTGATCAAGATACTCATGACGAATCCAAGATTTTTCCAATTAACTCTTTACTCAAGTATCAGTACTTCTTTAGGCAGAGGAACTAGTCCTTCCATACCTACAAATGATCTCTTCAAGCATGGTTTCAGCTGACATGATTAATATTTTGAAATTTAAAATTTATGTAATTATAAATCATTTTCATAATACTATACTGAAATCCTATTGGCAGATTTAAAAACAAGCTAAATTTTCAAACAAATGAACAATTTATAAAACTTATGGCTTAAACTATATTCAAATGGATCCATGTTCACTTCACCTAAGCATGTTACACAAACCATTCACTACTTCTGATCAATTGCATTGTGGAATTATAAAACATCCAAAACACTTCTCCTAAGATGAGCAAATTACAAGATTCAATTCAATGAATTTCAATTTTTAAAAAAATCTTGTTTCTACCTCCTGTAAGAGTGAACATTTGTGTAGGGTACATTTCCAGACACCAGTATTGAATTGCACACTTTATGCCCAAAACCAATACAAATTGGCAAGTTTCATTAAGGAAGCAATCACACCCCAATACAATCTGTCCTCCAGCAGCAACCAAACGCTGGCCAATTTTCAGCTCTGTCAGCAACGAAATTGAAATCACTCATCGCACCCTTACTTTTTTTTTGATAAGCATACCGTTCAGTGATGTTAATAAAACACCTCTGGAGCCAGGAGGACTTGAGCTTGCGCCTCCTGGTTCAGAGGCAAGTACACTATACTGTTACACAAGAACCCCTATGCCATCATTTATCAACCCGACTACAACTACCACCATACCATTGGTACGGAATTGAACTTATGGGTCTGTATAGTTATACTAAAGCATTTACCATGAGCGATCAGATAGAAAGAGATTTCATTTTAATTAGAAAAAAAGGAAATATAGTTCACAAAGTTAAAGTTCTAGTATTTAATATTGCTACAATTGGTGTGGAATCAAAAGCAGTAACAATTATGGTATTTTACAATAGTAAATTGCCCCAAATGCAGTACTTCTTGGGCAATACTTACAAAGCAGTTAGTTAATTTTTTTTTGAATGAACTAACCATAGTACTCATTGGTATAAATTTCACTTAATAGATATTTTAATAAAGTAACAGACTGTTCTAAATTACTTATCAATTCATCCAATAAGCTTATCCCTTGATTACACAGAACAGGTTCTGAAATGTATGGAATATCTACTGCTGTTTCATTAAAATTACTAATGTTTATAATTAATGGCTGATTTTAGTAAATATGCATAAGCTGGTTATTCCAGAAAAGTTTAGTATTTTTCAACAGCTTGTTATTAAACAAGTGTTTCACTGCCTAACTTAAGATGGTTTAGCGAATCAAGTACATTTTAAAAATGGAAATTTTGAATTTTTTTTTAAATGCAACTGGAATGTTGAAGGGAATGAAAGTTGAAGCGGTGCTGATTTCTTTTAATTATCCGTGCGCTGTGTAAATTGTGTGGATTCTTAGGAAACGTGCAATGTGGGCTTGTGATTGCGATGTTCAGCAACTTGTATTTACATCAGCACTGATAAATGCCCAGTGGTGAGTGTGAGAACCAATCAGATGGCAGATTAGATGTCAACTCGGAGGCAGCTGTCTAGAGACTCGATTCCAGGCCTTTTACCTCCATAATTCAAATTGCAAACCTTGCAAATGAAGGTGAAGAGATTCGAATACGAGTTGAATGGAGCTACCAGTTTTCACACACCATGAAACAAAAATCAACCCGAGCAGCCTGGAGGGTAAAAGTAACTGAAATGGGTGGGGTCAAAAACATACCAAATAGCAGTTTTAATTAACGAAAGGAAACCTAACTGATTTTTTAAAATCTAGAAGTTAACCTAATTGGAAGTTAGCAGTTCAGTGCACAAATCCGCACAGCGGACTCTCTGCATACGGCGTATCCCAAGAAAAAGAGTCGCTAAAACTCTCCTTGCCAGTAAGAAGTGATAGGAAAGGTAGCGCGGCCTAGGTCCCTGCCCAGCACTTGAACGACTTTCTCTCTAATGTCTTCACATCGCACAACGCCAGCTCCGCTCTCACTTCAGGGTGAAAGACACCGACACACAGGCCGCTTTACCTGTGTCCTGCCTAGAGGCTGCGCCGAGCTGCCAGGGCTCATGGCCGGGTGGTTGCGGGCTTGTCCTGCTCCACCGCCACCTCCTCCGCCTCCCCAGGCTTGGCTGCTGCCTACTCCGTATTGACTGCCCATGTCGTTCCCTTTGAGCGAGGTCTGCGAAGGACCGGGATTACTGTAGTCCGGAAAGCCATATCCTCTCATGGGGCTGGGGGAGGTCAGAAGCTGGTTGAGGGTTGGCGTGGCCCCCGAATGCTGGTTTTGGCCTGAGTAGCGCTGAAATGCCCCGGCCAGAGGCGGCTGCTGCTTGCCGTGATGGTGATGATGGTGGCCGCTGTTGGTGGCCCCACTGGATCCCATATTGTTGGCCCTGGGAGAGTTCATCATGCCGTAACCAGGGCTGCTGTAAGCCGGCCTGTACCCCGAGTAATGGTTGTAGTTGTTGGAGTAGCCGTCGTGAGAGTTGTGTAGCGGGCTGGCGCTCAGCTCCAAGCTGCTAGAAGGATGAAGCCCAAGCCCCGGGCTTTGTTGTCCGCCATGTTGATCGAAGTAGGGTCCGGGACCGGGGCCTGTTCCTGCCGCCGCCGCCGCCCGGTAATAATTATTATAATCGGGGAGGCCAGGCGCCGGCTCCGTTTGAATATTGGAGCCTGCCGGGTGCTCATATCTCTGATCGCCCATTTTGAGCAATTGATCGTCGGCCTTATTGTTGTTGCCCTGGTTGTCAGCGGTTAACAAGATGTTGTCTTTACCACTGCCGCCTCCATGTTGAGTCTCTGCCCCGCCGCCTCCTTCTCCTTGATGATGGGGAGTAAGCAACAACTCAGCGCCGGTGGGTTTCAGCTTGTGATTGGGAATTATCCCCGCCTCACTGGCGGCCGAAGATGAGGAGGAGGCGGTGGATGCCGAGGAAGGCGAGGCCGAGGCGGGTTCTTTGTGCGTTGGCTCTGGGTTTGGGTTGGACGAGGCCGACCCCGAGCCTCCAACAGCGCCGCTGCCGCCGCCGTTGTTGTTGGCCGGACCGGGGCCAGGCCCCGAAGAGTTGGCCATGGTGAGCTCGCCGTGGTGCTGCTGCTGCTGGTGGGGAAGGTGAAGGTGATGGTGGTGGTGGTGATGGTGGCGAGGATGGTGATGATGATCAACGCTGTTTAGGTTCAAGCCGCCGCCACTGGGATCTCCGCCGTCACCGCCGAGTCCTCCTCCCGGAGCCGCCGGTTTTCCGTTGTTGACGCTGTCTGGGTCGCGGCCGCTCAGGCCGGGGCTACTACCGTTGTTGCTACTGTTGGCCGGAGCTGCTGCTACTTGCGCGGCCATGATCATCTCTCAGAAAATCAGTCAGAGAGCAGGGAGAGACACAGACACGTCTGCTTCTTCCTTTTACACCCGATCATTAAATATTATTAAAGAAAAAAAAATTGTCCTCCTCCAGTTTGAAAGCAAAAGAAAAATAGGCTCACACTCTCTTTTGTTGCATGGTGATTATAATAATAAATTAAATTCTATTTTCTATTTTTTGTTAAATAGGTAGAAAACTTTCTGTAGATCTGTTTTAAAAATCAAACTTTCCTTTCCTCTCTAACCCGGATATGGGTAAATACATGTCTAGCTGAGCCTCTGGCCCAGCATGGCATGAGGACTCCAACAACTATTATCCATTCCTCTGATTACTGCACATCAGCTCGAAAACACGGGCTGGAGCCTGTATCTCTCACATACTTCACAATCTAAATGCAGTGGCGTTTACAATTATGTTTTACTTTCTATCTTGTTTAAAAACATGAATTCTAATTTCCTAACCTGTTAATATGTATAACTTACCATAAAACTGTACAGAGCGTATTCATACTTTAAGTCATTGCAATTTTAATTTTAATATGGCAATCGTTTCTATTTGATGAATAACAACATTAATTTAAACCTATGATTCTCTTAAGTTGCTATTTATTGTAATTTGTAAACATAATTTGTATTAAATGTATCTTATCTTAATGTTGAAACATTATAAAATTGACCCACCAAACAAAATGCTCTTGTTATCAACTAATTCAAACTTTGTTTCCCATTTTAAAAAGCTTGTCTTCATAAGATGATATGGTAGTTAAGTCGATTCTCTGCATATCGCATTTCATTTTGAAAACAATTTAATAGATTTATTACATTTTCTCAATACTTATTGCAAGTAACGTTAGTAAATTATCGTTTTAGACCAAATTCTTTTTAGTATTTCATTTTCCAAGCATGACCTGTGTCTCCTTTCATTGTGCGTGTGCCAGAATGTTCCAGTCCAGTTCTTGCCTCTCTCCTTGCCCCGGGTTCAATCTATTTCTCTCTAGCCTCAGAGTTAGACATAATCACAGGATCACTGGATCCTTACGCTATTAACTTATACACATCAGCCAGCATCCGAATCAAAACTCAGCCAACAAAAAAAATTCCTGCAAAACCCACTTATCCCAGACGTGTGTGGCAACTCACATCTGAAAATGAGGATTAAGAAAAATCAAGGAAAAATAGCACGGACTATTTTCTCTAATGTGTCCTTTCCTTCAGAGTAATGAACAGCATTCCTAGGTTGAAGCATTCTCTACTCTGCTCAGTGCCTATTTGCTGTTCCTGTATACTCCCTCTGGAGGTCTTTTTACATTGAAAACAAATTTGAAAATTCATTATTTTTAATCTGAAAATAGTGTATGTTATTTATTTCCATTTGGTGTATTCAGATACTGAATCCCATTTCAGAAGTTTTCACTGAGATTCTATCAGTATTTTTTTCATTTACCTAATGAAAGGGAGTTGCTTGCAATTGCTTCACACGCATCAATAGTTGTCAGTAAAATCAAACTGACGTCAGCGCTGAGTAAAAGATATGTCCCTTTTGTTCTCCGTTTTCCCACTTTGCAATCAAATAATTCAGACGTTTGCAAAAGAAATCCTTATTGCAAATAAATTTTAAGTTTGCAATAATGACCCAGCGATGTTTTGCGCGCATTAAATAGATGTAGCAGTCTTTTTGATCTTTATGTCTCCCAGCGTCAGTTGGGTTCAGTTATACCGGAAGGTTAGTTGCAAATCCTGGCTGATCTGAAATTCGATCAACAGAGGCAAGGGGCAAAAAAAAAGGCATTTCAGTGCAAATCGATAGATTGATGACGCGGTCGAATGTTTCATACACATTATTCTAAATAAAATGCGCAGCAATTTCATTGAATTTAAACAAATAATGAAATTATAGCAAGACGGGTAGAATCTTTTCGGAGGGAGGAAACTAATTCCTTCAAACAACCATATTATGGTGTGCTGTGTACTTCTGGCTGCAGCGCGGAAGTAATTGCTTAGACAGCACAATTTAACTTTTAAAGATCATAAAAATAAAATTAACATCTTCTTGTAACGGATTCTTCAGTGCAATTTAAAGTTGTACACATTTTAAATCATACATTATTTACAGTCAATAATCATTAACATCCTCCGCCCCTCGCTGACATGAGACATTTAAAGAGATTCTGTTTGTTTCGACAGATTGCAAGTTGTTGTCATTGCTCATATTTGTATACAAAGAAGGTGTTTTGTTACAGAATACATTTCAGGAAGTGCAAAACAACAAACAATTTCTGCCATGTCCATGTCATTTTGTAAAAACAAAATTTTTAATAGCAAAAGGTTAAAGAATGGAAGAAAAAATAATCCATTATAACTTGGAATATCACTATATTTGTCAGATTTCTTTTAAATCAAAACATCAACTTCATTCATAAGTTTGTATAACATATTTACCTGTTGCTTACTGGAAGTCTATAGCACTTTAGACATATTAAAACATCCCAAGACATACTACAGGAGTGTAATCAGTCAAAATTTGGCATCAAGAAACATAAGGTGATATTAGAAAAGGTGATTGAAAGCTTTGTCAGAAATAGGTTTTAAGGAACACCTTAAAGTGGAAAAAGAGGAGAAAGGAATATCTATTTAGCAGGGACTTCAAGACTTGTAATGACATTTCTGATTAGAATATACCATTAGGGCCTTGCGCAGCTAAAGTCATTGCTGGCAATATGCAGTTGATGTAGTATGTATGGATTTCAGTAAGTCCTTTGACAAGGTCCCACATGGGCAACTGATAATACAGGTAAAAGCATATGGGATTTAGGGATTTCTGAAGAAGGGTCTCGACCCGAAACGTCAGCTTTCCTGCTCCTCTGATGCTGCTTGGCCTGCTGTTTTCACCCAGCTGTACACCGTGTTATCTGGGATTTAGGGAAAATTGGCATATTGGATCCAAAACTGGCTTCTGGTAGGAGGTAGAGGGTGGTGGCAGAAAGCTGTTTGTGTGAGTTGGAGGCCAGTGTGCAGTGGGGCACTGTGGAGTCCAGGGTGCGTGGGCTGTAGTCAGTTAGTTCAGTTGGCTATATGGTTAGTTTGTAATGCAGAATAATGGCAACTGTATTAGTTCAATTCCTGCATCAGCTGAGGTTACCACAAAAGTCTGTCCTTCTCAACCTCTCCCCTCTCCTGAGATATGATGACCCACACGTTAAACCACCACCAGTCATCTCTCTCAAAGCAATCCTGTGAACTGGTAGGACTTTTGAGATTTTACCTTACCACAGAGATCAGTGTAGGTTTCCCTTTATTGTTTGTGATATACAGATAATATATATGGAAAAATCTGGGGGGATGGTAAGTAAGTTTGTGGATGACATGAAGTGGCTGGGTGATTGAGAATAAGGAAGAAGATCTTAGGTTACAAGAAGATATAGACAGATTGGTCAGATCGGCAGACCAATGCCAGATGGAAATTAACTCTGCGAGATGTGAGGTGTTAGGCTTTGGAAGAAGCAAGAAGACAAGGGAGTGCTCGTGAATGGCAGGATACTAGGAAGTTCAGAGGAACAGAAGAATCTTGGGATGCTTGTCCATAGATCCCTGAAGATGTTAGGTCAAGTTAATAGTGTAGTTAAGAAGGCATATGGGATACTTGTCTTATTAGTCATGACATAGATTATAAGAGCAGGAAGGTTATGTTGAAGCTGTATAGGACTGTGGTTAGCCCACATTGGGGTACTGTGTGCAGCTCTGGTCACAACATGAAAGGAAGGATGTGATTGCACTGGAGGGGATGCAGAGGAGATTCTCCCGGATGTTGCCTGGGATGGAGTAGTTTAGTTATGAGGAGAGTCTGGATAAGATGGGGTTGTTTTCTTTAGAGCAGAAAAGGCTGAGAGAGGACCTGATTGAGGTATATAAGATTATCCCGGGCATGGGCAGGGTAGATAGAATGCAGCTGTTCCCTTTCATTGAAGGGTCAATAATAAGAGGGAGTAATTTTAAGGTGAAAGGTAGGAGGCTTAGAGGGGATTGAAGGAAACAGATTTTCAACTACAAGATGGTGGGAATCTGGATTGCAGTGCCTTGGCAGGTAATAGAGGCAGGAAACCTCACAATGTTTAAAAAATACTTGGATGAGCATTGCAAAAGGCACATAGAGCAGATAAGTAGATATTCCTTTCTCCTCTTTTTCCACTTTAAGGTGTTCCTTAAAACCTATTTCTGACAAAGCTTTCAATCACCTTCTCTAATATCACCTTATGTTTCTTGATGCCAAATTTTGACTGATTACACTCCTGTAGTATGTCTTGGGATGTTTTAATATGTCTAAAGTGCTATCGACTTCCAGTAAGCAACAGATAAATATGTTGTACAAACTTATGAATGAAGTTGATGTATTGATTTAAAAGAAATCTGACAAATATAGTGATATTCCAAGTTATAATGGATTATTTTTTCTTCCATTCTTTAACCTTTTGCTATTAAAAATTTTGTTTTTACAAAAATACTTGGGCCAAAGAGCCTTTTTTTAACTGTCTGACTCTATGAATGTGAACTAATGGAAGTAGGGAATATACAAGAGAATGGAATTGGAGGAATCCAGAGATCATGGACAGTGTTATGGCTGGATGAGTTTCAGAGATAAGAAGAGGTGAAGTCGTGGATGGATTTAGAAACAAGAACAACAATTCAAATTTCAAGGCATTGCCTGACTAGGAATCAATGTAGGTCAAATGGCACAGCAATGATGGTAGACAGGACTTGGTGAATTCCTTTTTTTGTTGTATCCATTTGATCTGTGTAGAAGCCAGCAATCTGTGATTTGTAACATTAAGGGAACAGATAGTTTCAAGGGTTGATACATTTGACTGTTGAGTTGCTAAATTCAATCCAGAGTAGGTCTTGTGTAGTTTGCAATAGATCACTCAGAAAAGTTCAAGGGTTACTGAACATTTAATTTGAGGCAGTTACACAAAGATTGTCAGAGGAGAAGGTTGCTACCTTTAATGTGTTAGTCTCAAAGACTGTCAGACTCAGGCAGTACATGACAGAGCAGCATTTGAGGGAATTACAAAACTAGGTCTTCAATAGTGAAGAATTAGAATTCCTTATGAAGTTTTAATGAAATTTGGTGTACCACAGTATTACTAATATGTGGAAGGGTTACTGAGAAATAATGTTATCTGTCCTCATTGCATTTGCTACATTACATGTTCTATGAGGCATTAAGTTTATGCCTGTTACCTATATTTACCTCTGATTAATTTTAAATGTTAGAATATAAGTTGTATATTGTAGATTGTATTACTGTTCCTCTTTTTGTGGTAAATGTTATTGTTACTTCTTCAAAACATTGCAGTCTTGTTGCTTTATCCTCTTAGTAAATATCTGGATCTTATATTTTGTCTACTTTAAGAAGGTAGTTATTGATCCCAAGTTAGATTATTAACATAACTTTGGATGTCTGGTCTATATAAATTATGCTACAACACAGCAAAGTGCAAAATTCAGAAAATAATTCACGACCACATAATTATGTATTCTGATTACTCTAACAATCTTGTACCTTTATGTGACCCAGGACACTCTGTTGACAATGTGGACATTCTTGGTCACGGATAGATCCTTTCCTCAAATGTTGCAGTCTGAACAATACAGCTGAAGTCTGCCATTTTGAACTGTACGAACACTCTACAAGTTCCATGTGCCAATGCAAGGTCCACCTTTAATTGCAATGCAAATTGATGCAACATATTCAAGTGACCAGGTTATATGTCGATTGAACAGCAACATTTAAGACCACTGAAAGGGTTCTCTGTTCCTCACAGCTAAAACTCAATTTAATCAGAAGAACACCAATTAATATTACCTTCAGCAGTTGCTGTAAGCTGTGACTTTTAATAGATAGATCAGAAGCATCTTAAAAGTGAACTAACCACTCCTGTACCTTTTGCAAACCAGTGGAAGTGCTGGAAAATGGAAGTCAGGAAGAAACTTTTGTATCAGCAAAAACCAACTCAACAGAACTTAGGAGCAAAGATTACTGATCTGTCTCTTCAGTACTTTTCCTCTCAGTCCATGTGTTTTTCCCTTTCTGAACCCCTGCCTACCTGTGTAAGGAGGAGGTTATAAGGTAATTAGAATTTCAATTAGTGGAATTACATTAGAGTCATTTGTCCAATCTGTCCATGTCGACCATAATCTCAAACTAAGCCAGTCCCACATGCCTGTGCCTGTCCTATATCCCTCCAGACAGTTCTTATTCAAGTACTTATGCAAATATCTTTTAAACATTGTAACTGTACCCACATCCACCACTTCTTCTGGAAGTTCATTCAACATACAAACCACTCTCTGTGTAAAAAAAAATTGCCCTTCATGTCCTTTTTAAATCTTTCTCCTCTCACATTAAAAATACACCCCCTAGTCTTGAAGTTCCCCGCCCTAGGGAGAAGACACATGCCTTTCACCATATCCATACCCCTCATGATTTTATAAACCTCTATAAAGTCATCCCTCAATCTCCTATGCTCCAGTGAAAAATGTCCCAATCTGTCCATGCCGATGGTTTCTTATTGTTTATCTGTAGCTAGCTTTTATGTGTAATAAATAGTAATTCTTGTTCAGCACAGAAACTTGATCTATGTTTTCTACCAACATGGATCTGATAATAAGATAAATTGGGGAATATAGTGTACTTATTTCAAAATCTTTAACTTTTCTGAAGAATTCAGGGATAGCAAATATATAATGTGCTACTTCAGAGAGTTGTGACACCCCTGAAATTGCCTAGCAATTCACTTAATTCAAGAGGTAATTAGGAAAGGGCAACAAATGCTGGCTCAATGTCTATCCTATGAAAGAATAAAAAAAAGCACTGACAACAGAAAAGACTTCATCTGAATCCTGGCAAGGTAAGAGATGCAGCTGTTATATGTTGTGGTCATGTTCACATGACCATCTGAGACCCTTTGGGTAGATTCACTACCACCAATCCTTCTTGTTAGTATTAGTATAATTTACTGATATGTAGTGGGGAATCATACCAAAATGGACTCTTTGGCAGATGAGAGGTGGTATTCCAGTTTATGTGTTAAGTTATATGTAGCTAAGTAATCAGAGATAGTAGGAACTGCAGATGCTGGAGAATCTGAGATAACAAGTGTCATCCGTGGGTGCTCCGACACATCAGCCTTCCTGCTCCTCTGATGCTGCTTGGCCTGCTGTGTTCATCTAGCTCTACACCTTGTTATCTCTGTAGCTAAGTAATAATGTGTACTTGAATTTAAAGCTTACAAGACACTCTCATGTGCCTCAGATTTAATATAACTAGCAATTAAGTACTATATAATAAACACACTCCATTCAACAAAACTAGATCTTCCCAAAAATAACCTTTTATACCCTAATTTGAAGCACTTGTCTTGTGCTGCCTGTTAACCCTCTTGGGTACCACTGCCTTTACAAAATCTACCCCAAGCATATTCTGTTTATCAAATCTTTTATATAGTTGTTTCATGTAAGTAAGTTTACCACTATTCCATCTAAGTCTCTGACTTTATGAATGGCTGACAACTTGCTTGCGTTGGAAATCTGTCGCTCGAAGACAAAACATTGCTGTACTGGAACCTTGATGGATCTTTGATTTCCTAAGTGCCCTTTATAGAAGACATGTTCTGGTGTTGATGTTATTGTTAAACATTTGTCCCCTTTGGAGGATTTTTTTCTCAAATCGTGACAGAAAAGATTGCTGTGTTTCTGAAATAAGTAATTTTGACATCATAACATGTAAACTCACTTGTGATCTTTCCATTCTTGTACATATTCGTTTGGATACCATTGTCATTTAATCTGATTCAATCATAGAGAGCAAAGCCAACTGTTGTTTTGGTACTGCTTCTTCCTAACAGAAGACTTGACTATATCAAGAATCTACTACTGACTCCTAATGGTCATAGTATCAGAGATGTCCAATGACCAGATTTTGAAGAATCATTTGCAGTTGAAAAATAATTGAACAGTTCTTCCAAATCCATGAAATCATTGGTCCCTTCTGATCTCTCAATCATAAAGAGTTGATGTATACCTACATAACCTTATTCATACGCATTTTTTCTTGGGTTCAGTTAACATTCTTTTAAGATCAATGATGTTTTCCTTTTATGAAATTTAGGTTACATTGACCATGAGTACTTGGGTTCTGAGCTGGTTGAAATTCTTCAACAAGTTGTAGAATTTTAACAGCAGTGTAAGCTTTTCTGCTCAGAACTGGAAAGTGTTAGATTTTGAAAACATACGCTCAATATTGATCTCTGTATTTTAAAACTGCTCTTAGCATTCCTTTGATTTTGAACAAATAGCTTACTGGCAAAAGGTTTTAGTTTCTTTCTCTTCAAACAAGGGGTGATTTCAGATAATACATAACCACCTGAGTGCCAAGTTCTAAATGAGTTGGATGACCAATAGCCGATATGATCTTTATCATATCTGGTTCAGGTGAATCACAATACTTCGCAGAGTTGTTGAGTCATGTCTTCCAGAGGTGGTACTGCATCACATAAATGTATGTGTTCTAGTGGAAGTCTGATTTGGTAGCCCGAGATTTCATTCAGTGAAGTTTGCTATAAGATGTTTGTTATAGACCAGACTAGATTGCCTCAAAATGTTTTAGAAAAGTAGCCCAGACACTAACATTTTCTTATTTTAAAGGTAGATGTGAAGTGTGTGTTCCAGATGTGATATGACTGGTCAAACTTCTCAACATTAAGCAAAACACAATTTATTTAAACACTATAGTTAAAATACAAAGAAAAGAAAGAGGAATTTAGAATAACTTAACTATTGGAAAACTTAACCGAATAATAGATACAGTACCTATTACTAATTAACTGTTCCAATATAGTAACATCCCATAAACACACTTCTTGGCAAAAAGGCAAGTTGAGACACAGATTCTTACATGCAGTTCTCCGATTCAGGAGGAAAAACTATCAAGCGAGATTCCAGAGAAAGTAGCAACTAGGAATCTTTCACTGAAGCTCAAACTCTTCTGAGACCCCAAACATCTTCTGACTGCTTAAACTAAAAAAGACTAGAAAGCCCGGGCTGTAAGAGTTGGCCACTCCCACTCAAGCTGCTTCCATTGTTCCAAATTTTTTTTAAAAACCCTAAAGGCCTCCTAAGTTCTTTTCTTAAGCCATCTTCAATAGCCAGTTTTTAACCTTATGCCTTTACAACCTCTCTTCAAAAAAAAACCCAGGCCAAAATAACCTTTTCAAAGTGACAGTATTGTCACATGTTGATTTATTTGGGTATGTTAACATTATTTGTTCTTGGTTCAAAGAATGTTTATGACTGCCCATTCTCCAGAGGGGACTCTCTTCCTTATAAATACTTTATTTGTGTGCTAATGCTGGACTTTGTTTCTGTGATTTTTAAACTCCACATCTAGCACAATAATGTCTAGCATCTAACGACATGGAGAATTGTTGAGTTAGTCTATCATGAAATATTTGGTGTTTTTGTACCTTTGGCAGTTGGCAAAGTCTGATGATCTTCTTTAACAGGTTGGCTTTCTGTTCCAATCATTCTCTTGTTTAGTTTCTGGATTCCAGCTTCAATCACCATTTAGATAGCAATCCTCAGCGTGCAATCCTCTTTTGATTATAACGCGACTGAAAGAAATATATCATAAATTCCAATAAAAATTCTGTCTCAAATTAATTCTGAATGTAAGTCACCATAATCAGAAAAGAAACTGATAATATATAAAAAACATTGATAAAGTTGTCAACATGTTAAACTGGAAGTAGTACTCTTCTATTAAACATTGCTCTTGCCATGATATGATTGGTTTTTAATGTGAAGTAATTGTCATATGCTGTTATAATATTCTCAAAGATGTCCATGTCTTTGCTTACAGTCCAACCTTTTAAGTCATTATCTGTTACTGATCTTCCAGGAATGTGTTCACTTGTTCACTCATGAATTGTCTCTTCCATACAGTACGGTTTAATTCCTGTCCGAAATATCTGCAAAGTTTAATCTGCTTGGATGTGTAGTACCTTTCTCCATTGTCACAGTACTTAGCTGTCACTTCTCTTATTTAAGTGATTTACTTGGAAACTGTCGAAGGATTTATAAAGTTGTATAATAGTAGATATGACTGGTTTTGCTTTTTTTTGTTCCAAATTGTATAGTGACTCCAATTTCAGCAAGATTTTTTTCAAAATTCTAAGTGTTTTAAATTGTGGATAATGAACATAAATTGCCAATAAAGCTCTATCATTAAGAGGCTGTGTTGTTTTAATGAAGAGGTTCAATATCTATTCTTCTAAAAACTTCTAAATGCTTCAGAATTATCCAAATATTTCTGGTAAAAAATACTTTCAAGCATTTAAAAAAACTGTATTGTTCTAAAAGGATGGCACCGTGGCTCAGTGGTTAGCACTGCTGCCTCACAGCACCAGGGCCCCAGGTTTGATTCCACCCTCAGGCGACTGTCTGTGTGGAGTTTGTACATTCCCCCTGTGTCTGCGTGGGTTTCCTCCGGGTGCTCTGGTTTCCTCCCACAGTCCAAAGATGTGCAGGCTAGGTGGATTGGCCATGCTAAATTGCCCAAAGTGTGTGGATTAGGTGGGCGATAGGGTGATGGGTCTGGGTGGGATGCTCTGAGGGTCAGTGTGGACTTGTTGGGATGAAGGGCCTGTTTCACACTGTACCTCAAAATTTAAGAAATCATTTTTTTCTAGAAGCTGGTAGAAAAGACTGTAAATTCCCACCACTTTTCCTATTTCTTAGTGGGTTTCAGGCTCTCTTAGCAACACTGATGATTTACATCCTTTCTGCTTCTTCATTGACCTTTTAAAATGTTAAAAATAAGTGTTATGTTGTTTTTAAGCCTATAAGAATGTTTTCAATTGCACAACAAAATTTCTTTTTACTTGAAAATGATGATTTTCAATAAAATCTTCTGTTTTTGGATTTTGCACTCTAATTAGTCAAATTATACCACTGATTTAACAATTTTCTTAACAAATGACCTTTTTTCAAAGAGTTTCTACTCAGGTATTCATGATCATTTAAAATGATAATAACAATGTTTGTTTATTATATGTAATGATTTAAACATCCATTTCACTTCTCAGCTATTTTTTAAAATTTAAGAATTTTCATCTTTCCTGTAAAGAACGTAACCTACTTGGGAGTCCGATATTGATCTCTTGACCCTAGGTTTTGAATCAAATTTTCCCCTTGTAATTTATTAAGAATCTCTGGTCTTCCCAGTACTTTTCACTATATCTTGACATTTGAGCTTCTCCAGGCAGGCTTATTTCTACTGTTTCTGCAGTCTTTTTAACTAAAGGCTGTTGCTTCCACAGAAGCTGTCCAGTCTAATCTGTTTTAAAGTTGCTGATTATTCAAAGAAATGGTCAGTTTTCTCATTGGATTTTTTTTTTTCTTTCTCTTTCTTCTTGGATAGCTGTGTTTTGTGTTGAGCTGGTGCTTTCTTCAGGCCAGCATTGTCTGGTCAAAATTCACACCGCAGTTCACTATATAAAAACAAGAATTACTGCTCACAATGTGGTCTCCTCGACATAGGCAAGCCAGTCCACCAGCTTCTGCATTCAAAAGATCAGCCTTCACTATTTCTGCCATTTCCAGCAGGATGGTATAGCCAAACACATTTTCCCATCCCCTGTCTGCATTCTATGGAGACCTGCTCCTCCCACTATACCTTGGTCCACTCCTCCATCACTCCTAAAGTCTCTCCACCTACCCTATGGCACTTTACCATGCAATTGCAAAAAGTGTAACATTTTCCCATTTACCTTCTCTCTCCTCATTGTTCAATGCAACCAATACCTCTTCCTGGTGAAGCAGTGATTTACCTGCACTCCTTTCAATCTTGTTCACTGTATTCACTGTTCACAATGTTGTCTCTCCTACATTGGTGAGCCTAAATGTAGACTGAGTGACCACTTCGCAGAACATCTCCACTGTGTCCGCAAGAACCCCAACTTCTGGCTGCTTGCAATTTTGATCCACTATTTAGCTCTCATGCTAACATTTCTATCCTAAGTTTACCGCAGTGGGGAGTTCCAGTGAAACCCAACATAAGCTGGAGGAGGAACACTTTATTTTCTTCACAGGCTTCAGAAAACAACTTTGAGTTCAACAAATTCAGAGCATGAACACTGTCCTCCATTTTGATTACCCTCTTCCCAACTCCCTCCCAATACTCCATGTCTGTTTGCATGACCTTGTTCTCAGTAGAGCAGACCTTTTTTTATTAACACACACCATAAACAAATGCTCTTTATCCATATCCCTTCCATATTACCATTAGTTCCCTCTTTGCCTTTTGGTCTGGGACATCCTTATCATCTATTACACTTGCTCCTCTTCCTCCTTTTTACACATAGAACCCTTTACTTTCCAGCCCTTTTCATTTCTAAAGAATAGTCACAACACAATTCTGTTTCTCTTTTTACACTACTGCCAGACCTGCAGAGTTTCTCAGCACTTTCTGTTTTTAAAATTATAATTAATGCTGCTGAGTGGCAAGTATCTAACTTGTGAATAATTTTGAAAAGGAACCAAAAAATTAGCATGAAATCAACAGTAAACTGAGGTGTGCAAGTGAATTGTTAATGAATAAAAGTTTAATAAATAATTTGTTATGAAGAGCAAAATGAATAAAAATAACTAAAAGCATGTTATTTTAATATTTTGGCCACCATTTTAAAATTGATAGTTTTTCTGTTCTGAACAATGCTACTCATGATTATAGATGTAAATTATTGACCATATTATAAAATTAGTGGTGATGTTTAGTCTGAAAATTATCACAGTTGATCCCACAAGTTAAAAAAAAGACCATGAATAAAATATTATGTTGGAAATTTATACCAGCAAGTCAGATTTTATGTGCAAACATTTTACCAATCAAATATACTTTTGTCTTTGATAACTGAGATGTATTGATTAAACATCCTGATAATGCTCCAAATCTTTTCACAGGTTGATTCTAGGGATGAAAAGGCTGTTGTATGAGGAGTGGTTGAATAGCTTTGGCTTGTATTTGCTGGTGTTCAGAAGAATGAAGAGGAATGTGATTGAGGTATACGAAATGCTAAAGGGGATTAATAAGGTGGATGTTGAACAGATGTTCTCTCTTGTGGGACAGTCTCAAACAAGATGTCATAGATATAGAGTGAGAGGAGGTAGGTTCAAAACAGAGGTGAGAAGAAACTACTTCTCTCAGAGGGTTGTGAATCTGTGGAACTCATTGCCCCAGAGTGCAGTGGAGGCAGAATCAATCAACAGATTCAAGGAAGAAAAAGATGATGATAAGCAGAATAAAGGGTGATGGGGAGAAGGCGGGAAAGTAGAATTGAGACCAGGATAAGATCAGCCATGATCATGTTAAATGGTGAAGTGGGCTCGCAGGGCTGAATTGCTGCTCCTAATTTCTATGTTCCCATGTTTTACGAGCTACATTTTCATCATTAAACTACTGAATTGCACATATCAACCAACTGCTGAAGAAATCAAAGAAGATACACGTTCCTCCTCAACTTGCGACTCCCTCACAATCTATCAGAAAACAATGCATGGTTTTCAACGGAAGGTATATTACTCTTAGTGTCAACTTTTTACTTGTTTAGATTCCAGTGCTACCAATTGAGCTGAGAGTTTAGCAAGTTCATTACACTCAATGGTTGACGGGTTAGATTAAAAATCCATAGATCTTGGGCTATGACTTGAATATCATAGTTTAAATATTTGGTTTTGCTCTATAAAAGTCTACTTACATCTTGTGATTGCAGTAACATTAAAGAATGGATTTTACAGGGCATTGTATCCTCTGTCCACACATCAGACTTTTTTTTGCCAAGAGTTACTTTAGTTGTTTGAGGGTGAGAATTCTGCATTTACCTGGGAGGAAATCCCTTTTCAAGAGCTCCCAGCCAGTCTGACTGGGTGACAACTTATCAGTCGCAGCATGCCAGGTTCCTGTGCTGGAACTAGAAGCAATTCCTAAGAAGACATAATGGTGGAGCATGGACTCCATATTAATTCTGGTAGTTTAGAAACATAGGAAATAGGAACAGAAATTGGTCATCAAGCCCACTCTGCCATTCAACATGATTATGGCTGATCCTCTAGCTCAAAGTTGCTGTTGACACATTTAGCCTCTGGAAATCTGTTTCTTTTTTAAAGATATTCGGTGACTTGGCCAGCACAGCCTTCTGTCATGGAAAATTTCACTGTTTCACCACCCTCTGAATGAAGACATTTCTCCTCATCTCAATCCAAAATCACCTACCATGTATCTTAAGACTGTGACCCCTTGTTCTGGATTCCTAGCCACGTGAGATATTATCCTTGCATCCAATCTGTCCTTCTCAAATGTTTATATGTTTCAATGAGATCTCCTCTCATTTTTCTAAACTCCAATGAGTACATGCTCAGTTGACCTAATCTGCCCTCATAAGACAAATCTGCCTTTCAAGCAATCAGTTTGATGAACCTTTACTGCACTCCTAATATAAGTGCAGGCAGTCCCCATATTGTGAACGGCTTCTGTTCTGCAATCTGTTCGCGTGTTGATTTGTACACAAGTCAGAACACAATACAGGATAATATAAAAGAGTCATCCCTAAGTACAGGAAATATTGGTATGTCAGGTCTTTAAAGTTATACCCCTGTATGAGATCGTGTTTGTAGGTATGAGCATTAGTAAGTCGGATGTTCATAAATCAAGACACTCTTTTCTTAAGTAAGGAAACCAAAACTGCATTCACTACTCAGGCATGGTCTTAATAACGCCCTGAACAGCTAAAGTAAGACTTTTTTACTAGTGTAGTAAAAACCTTTTGAGTGAGGTCAACATACCATTTGCCTTCCTACTGCTTGCTGAACCTGTATGCTTACTTTCAATAATTGGTGTACGAGGGCACCCAGTTCACTTTGTGCATCAACATTTTCAAATGTATCAGCATTATGTTTATCATAGTGAAGTGGACAATCACACATTTATCCATATTATGTGGCCTCTGTCATGCATTTTCCCACAGTGTCTCATTAGTTAGCACTGCTGCCTCACAGTGCCAGGGACTTGGGTCTGATTCCAGCCTTGGGTAACTGTCTGGAGTTTACACATTCTCCCTGTGTCTGTGTGGGTTTCCTCTGAGTGCTGTAGTTTCCACCCACAGTCCAAGGATGTGCAGGTTAGGTGGATTGGCCATGAGAAATGCAGGGTTACAGAAATAAGGTGGTGGGGGTGTGTAGGGGAGGTGGTGTGGTGGGTAGCTAGGATGCTCTTCAGAGGGGCTGAATGGCCTGCTTCTGCACTGTAGGATTTCTATGATTCTTACTCAACTTATCTAAATTGCACTAAAGGTGCTTTACATCCTTCTCACCACTCAGAATCCCACCCAGTCTTGTGCTGATTCCCTCATCCAAATTATGGATAAAAAATGTGAATTGCTGGGGCTCAAGCACTGATCCCTGCGGTACCCTACACGTCACTGTCTTTAGCTCCGAAAACAACTTATTTACTCCCACTCTCTGTTTGTTCTCTGCTAAACCAGGCCAGTTTATTACCCCTAATTCCATGTGCTTTGATTTTACGCAATAATTTCTTAAATAGGACATTGTGAAAAGCTTTCTGAAAATATATCTACTGGTTCTCCCTTATCTATTCTACTAGTTATGTCCTTCAGTCATAATAATTTTTGATCTTGTGTAATCCCGCTAATATTTTCTAAGTGTCCTGTTATCACATCCTTTATAATATTAAGAAGCATTTTTCCTACTTCTAGTCTTAGGCTAATTGGTCTGTAATTCTTGGTCTTCCCCCTCCTGGATAAGTCTGGCTTTTTTTATTATTCATTAACGGGATGAGGGCATCGCTGGCTCGGCAGCATTTATTGCCCATCCCTAATTCCCCAGAAGGCAGTTAAGAGTCAACCACATTGCTGTAGGTCTGAAGTCACATGTAGGCCAGACTAGGTAAGGATAGCAGTTTCCTTCCCTAAAGGACATGAATGAACCAGATGGGTTTGTCCAACAACCGACAATGGGTTCATGGTCATCATTAGACTCTTAATTCCAGATATTTATTTAATTCAAATTCCACCATTTGCCAGGCAGGATTCAAACCTGGGTCCCCAGAACGTTATCTGGGCCTCCGGATTTACACTCCAGCGATAATAACACTAGGCTATCGCCTCCCTAGGCCTTGGCTGGCAGAGCCAAGCTAATTTGATGGAAGAAGTGGGGGGTTACTGGGTGGCGGGAACAAGCCTGAGAAACTGGGGAGTGGAACAAAAGGGGAGTTTCATCTTGGAGGGTACAGGAGCCCAACTGCTGCCATAAAAAGCAATAAAAGCTACAGGGCTACCTGTATGTGTTCCACCTTCAAAAACAAAGTTGCTGGAAAAGCTGAGCAGCTCTGGCAGCATCTGTGAAGGTAAAAACAAAGTTAACGTTTTGGTCCAGTGACCCGAAAGGTCCCTCTGTTTTTTTCCTTCATAGATGCTGCCAGACCTGCTGAACTTTTCCAGCAACTTTGTTTTTGTTCCTGATTTACAGCATCCACAGTTCTTTTGGATTTTATGTGTTCCACCTTGCCCAATTATAGGAAAAACGTGGTCAGAGGCAAAATACGGCCTTAATGTGACCATGAATTGGGTTGCCTCATAGTTTCTTTGCCCACTATAATGTCATGGGAAGGTCGCAAACCTTATTTATGAACATACCACCTTCAAATACACTGTGATGTGGAGATGCTAGTGTTGGACTGGGGTGGACAAGGTCAGAAATCACACGACACCAGGTTATAGTCCAACAGGTTTATTTGAAACCACAAGCTTTCAGAGCCTCTCTCACTAACACCTGAAGAAGGAGTAAGGCTCCGATGAGGGTAAATACACTGATGGCGGCCAGTAAAGTCCACCCCCAGGTAATACAGTGCAGATTTTTGTCACAAAAACACGAATATTTTAAATGAAGGATTAAAAAGTCGATTATGATTGTTGGTAGGTGCAGGAATTGTGGTGTGTGATTACTTTGCACACGGTCAAAGTGACGCAGGCAGCACCTAAACTTTGCACTGTATTTTTATGTCAATGCATGGGCTTTTGACCTAGCGTTGAATGTGTTGCCAACTGCATACTCATCATGGGGCCCAGGTGGATATGTGACATCTTAAAGACAACTTGTATTTCTTAAAGGGGAAAAAATATTAGCAGGTTTAACATCTATAAAATTTCTCGGGTCCAGTTGAAATAAGTCTCAGATTGCAAGAAGCAAGGGAGGAAATATGGCTTTGATAGTCATTTCCAAATCTTCCCTGGCTACAGACATGGTAAAGGATGGCCAGAAACCTTGTAGCATTGTATTGTTGTATAAAAGGTGTGGATGGAGGTGGAGAGGGAGGTGTAGAAGTGACAAATGCTGACAAATTGTTAGCAAAATTCTGAGGGACAGCATAAATTGTCAGTTTGAAGGGTGCAGATTAATAAATGACAATCAGCATTATTTATTTAAGGAAAAGTGTCTGACTAACTTGCTTCAATTTTTTGATCAAAAGATAAAGAGGGTAGATGAACGTGGTGTGCTTTGCGCAATTTACATGGATTTTAGCAATGCTTTTGATCAGGTCCTACATGGCTGACTTGCCAGGGGAATAATTGGTTTCGTGGCAGAAAGCAAAGGGTAATGGTTGACAAGAGATAGTAGGAACTGCAGATGCTGGAGAATCCGAGACAACAAGGTGCAGAGCTGGATGAACACAGCAGGCCAAGCAGCATCATAGGAGCAGAAAGGCTGTTAAAATTGAATCAGAGATAGTAGGAACTGCAGATGCTGGAGAATCCGAGACAACAAGGTGCAGAGCTGGATGAGCACAGCAGGCCAAGCAGCATCATAGGAGCAGAAAGGCT
>NW_025966819.1:26017-30633 GCF_021869965.1 Rhincodon typus | reverse complement strand
AGGTACTCTCTCTCGCTGTCCCGGTGACTGGGGACAGGTACTCTCTCACAGTTGCCGTGACTGAGGTCGGATGCTCAACTGTTTTTATTATTCCCTGAGATATGACCACCCCTATTAAGCCCAGTTTTTATACCGTATTTCCTGTAGGCAGCACTGAGCAGCAGGAACATGGAAGTGGTCCTGCATATGGAGGGCTTTGCAGTATGCGATGCTCCCCACCACCAAATGATATTGTTGCAGCAAAAGCTGAGCTCTGATGTGCCCAGCGGTGGTTGTGAGTGAAAGAGAGAATGTGGGTTGAATAGGAATTGATTTCCTCCCTGGTGCATAACTGCTTGTTGCTGTATCCCTTGCAGCGCAGCCTGCTGTTTCATTCTCTGCATCTAAATTGTGGTTGTTGAACAATGTTGAATTGGAGAAGGTCACCGCTTTCTGTGCAGGGGTTGACACTTGGCAGAGTGAGGTCATGACTTCTGGATTGTTGGTTTGACACAGCAACCTGTTTTAGACCAGCAGAACAGCTTCATGCCATTTTAGAAAGAGGTGTGAAGTGGTGATCTTTTAAATGCTGAAAATTAGATGGGGTTGGTGTTAGTGTTGCTGGAAGCCCTGTTAAACTGTAAACTCCAACATGTGACTGGAATAAAGCTGCAGCTTTTGATCAGAATGAAGGGTTGTGACTAGAATACAGTATGTGTTGCATCAACTGCTGTTTCATGCTGTGTGGCACTGAATCAAACCTGTGATAAAACGCATTAGTCAAAGGTCTGTTAGTTTAAAGATTTTGATATCTGCTAAATCCTGCAATCAGTAAATGAAGCCAGTTTCTAGTCCTGCAATTTACAGTGGCAGGTGGATGAGTTGTAACAGAATGTAGATCCTTACTGTTGATTGTTTTTTAATTGGTGTGATTATCAGAGTGACTGATTCTTAGCTCATTTTTGCAATGTAATGTAATTTGGGTTGTCTGTTATGGTAATGTATCTATCTGTTTTACTGCACTAAGTATTGAACATTTCCGAGCCAACACATTTAACTCTTTCAACCACCGTAATCCTTCTGCACACACAACTTTTTTTTAACCAGGCCTCTGTTTATTGAGGGATTTTCCTGGGTTCACAAGGGAATGGGTCAGCAGCACTTCCTTTCAGAAGATGACCCGCCTCATCTTAAATTCCAGGTCAGCTGACCTCTCTCTGACATCCCCCACTCTAATCCAGTCAGCTTCCTTTATTACACTGACTCACTGTAAGCGCCTAAGTTAAAATTTAAGCAGTCCATTATTCTTGTTGTTCCTGCCCTGTTGCTTTACCCAATATAGGGGGCACCGCTAGTTTCAACCAACAACTGTCCAGACTTCTAGTTTGCTTCCTTAGCCTTTTGTTTCAGCATGAATTTCACTTCCTGAAACCAGGCCTCAGTTCGAAACCTGAGGGATGGCCCCTTCCTGATTCCTGCTGAGAAGGAGCCTGTTTATCAGCTTCCAGCTCAGAAGCTGCATTGCTCACTGTGCTGTTTTATGACAGGATGGGGCTTAAGTACCAAAGCCACTTGATGGACAGTCAGTAAATCATGTGCTAGTTTTGTGAAAATTTCTGTCATTTTTTTATCAGTGGTGAATATTGACTAACACTGAGCTGCAGCAATGTGTTGCCGTCTCACAAGGTGGTGCTGTTATATTTTCCCATTTGTCCTTTCACAACACTTTCTGGAGGAAAAACATAATAAACCGATTGCAGTTGCATATTAATTTCTTGGTTCTGTATTTAATGTATCTGTTATTTTATTTGAAAGCCTCAGACTTTCAAAAAAACGGTCCTTCACCCCAGCTCAGAGTGGATATTTTTTGCTGTGGCCTAAGTCACTAAGTTGTCTGATTATTCACACGGAGCACAAATATCTCATCTTCCCTGGAGGGGTCAGTACCATTTTGCCAACTAGGCAACAACATGGAGCCTTTCTGTGATCCCTAGCAGTTTCTGATGAGTTACTTTTCAAACTTAATTGAGGCAAAACTCTGGGTGAAACCATTATTTTAAAATATATCCGCAACAGGCGGTGTGCAAGTCGAAGAAAAAAACAGGAGTGACAGTTGGTTGCACACCAGTTGTACCTCTTTGTTCTGTAATTTTATAGAACATAGAATAGTATAGTACAGGAACAGGCCCTTCAGCCCACAGTGCTGTGCCGAACATGGAAGACCCAGCCTGTCCAACCTCTCCTTATAACTCAACTGCTCCATTCCCGTCAACATCCTGGTAAATCCCTTCTGAGCCCTCTTCAGATTAACAATATCCTTCCTATAACAAGGAGATCAGACCAGACAAGGCATATTCTGCCCCTCACATCTCCTTTGAACTTTTCCCCCTCTCACCTTAAAGGCATGCCCCCTAGTTTTAGACATTTCAACTCTGGGAAAAAGATTCTGATCATCAGCCCTATCTATGCATTTGATAATTTTATAGACCTCTATCAAGTCTCCCCACAGCCTCCACTGCTCCAGAGAAAACAACCTGAGTTTTTTCCATCCCCTCCTTATAGTTCTTACCCTCTAATCCAGGCAATATCCTGGTAAACCTGTTCTGCATCCTCTCCAAAGCCTCCACATCCTTCCTGTAATGTGGCGACCAGAATTGAACACAATACTCTAAGTGCGGCCTAACCAAAGTCCTATAAAGCTACAACATGACATCCTGACTCTTGTACTCACTGCCCCAACCAATAAAGGCAAGCATGCCATACGCCCTACCTACTTGTGCAGCCACTTTCAGGGAGCTATGGACTTGAACCCCGAGATCCCTCTGTATATCAATGCTGTTCAGGGTCCTGCCATCAACTGTATACTTTTCCTTAACATTTGATCTCCCAAGTACAACACTTGCCTGGATTAAACTCCATCTGGTATTTCTCCACCCATATCTACAACTGATCTATATCTTGATGTATCATTTGACAACCTTCTACACAATCCACAACTGCCCTGATCTTTGTGTCATCTGAAAATTTACTAACCTACCCATCTACATTTTCATCCAAGTCATTTATATATATATTATACACTGCAAACAGCAGAGGTCTCAATACGGATCCCTGCAGAACACCACTAATCACAGACCTCCAGCCAGAAAAACACCCTTCCAACACTACCTTCTGCCTTCTATGGGCAAACCAATTCTGAATCCACACAGCCAACTTACTTTGGATCCCATGCATTTTCAGGAATCATTTCAAGCAGTAATCTCTTTTCTCATCTTAATTGGGATTTTTCTGCAAAGTAGACTTCGGTTTTAAAGCTATAAGACTGAAAGCGTCAGATCTCTGTTTTGTTGCAATAGAAAGTGCACAATCCAATTACTAGCCACTGTCAGAATCAGAAATGTGTCTTTCCTCATCTTAATGTGAGTTTTGAAAATAAATGGAGACTCTGCTTTGCTCTGTTTTTAATGCTGTTTAGTAATTAGAATGTTTGGTTTCCTGCAAAAAATAATCACAAAATTTGAACTGTTTACTAGATATCCACGAGAAAGTCACAATGTTGTTAGACATGTTTTCCAATTCACCTGATACTGTCTGACCCTCCCTGCAGCTGAGCGCCAGGAATCTACCAATAAAAAGAATCTCACTTTATATCTCACATTTCATGCTAGTGATTTAGACCTTTACAACAGTGATGTCCAAGCTTAAGGATCTGAACAAACAAGGCATAATGTTTGACTATCCAACCACTGCAGCAAAATATAGTCAGCAGGAGCTGAGCTGCAAAGTTGCTCACCATTCACTGAGTCCATGGGTGCTGTGGAGTTGGTGTTAATCTGAACCGAACATAGAGCCCAATCAGTGTATCCAGTTCCAAATCAGATCTGATGGAGTGAGACCTATTTGTTATCCCAAACATTGTGCTAACAATTTCATTGACTGTTACAGTGCCTACCAGCAACATCATCATGAGGACACTGGCCAAACGGGAGAACGTGAAGGTGTTCACAGAGAAACTACTGTTGCTGCTAAACCGGGCAGGTGAGTATCTATGGAGGGCTGGGATGTGTTTTTAGTTTGCTGTGAGATTGACCAGTGTTTCCTGCTCCAGCCAGCACTGCTCCTGTTGTATTGTCAGTGCTGTACAGCTCTCCTGTAAACAGGTACAAGTGATATTATCGTGTCTAAAGCTCAGTCCATCAGCAGAACAAAGAGCGGATTTGGTGGCTGTGACCTCCCGGCTCCTCATGTAGCAACACAGACAACCACAGAGTTCACCAGTGACAGCCTGGGGTGGCTGTGGGGCCAGAGTGCCCTGGTGTAGGGGACATGGAGGGTGAAGGGCCAGAGTGCCCTGGTGTAGGGGACATGGAGGGTGAAGGGCCAGAGTGCCCTGGGGTAGGGGACATGGAGGGTGAAGGGCCAGAGTGCCCTGGAGTAGGGGACATGGAGGGTGAAGGGCCAGAGTGCCCTGGGGTAGGGGACATGGAGGGTGAAGGGCCAGAGTGCCCTGGAGTAGGGGACATGGAGGGTGAAGGGCCAGAGTGCCCTGGGGTAGGGGACATGGAGGGTGAAGGGCCAGAGTGCCCTGGAGTAGGGGACATGGAGGGTGAAGGGCCAGAGTGCCCTGGGGTAGGGGA